>NC_080705.1:46827258-47072258 GCF_943734765.1 Anopheles ziemanni | reverse complement strand
TATACAGGCTGGCCCCGGTTTTCGTCAGCCTCGGTTTTCGTCGTTTGGCAAATTGTTCGAAGCGGGTTTATAGTAGCGTGCTTTGTTCTTTACTCATATGATTCAATGCATTTTGTATGACAGAAGATCCGAACATGGACTCATAAACAAGTGATACAGGTTTTCTGCTCAATCACTTTGCTCAATCAAAAATATCTTCCAATTGAAGCACTGAATGTATTATTGTAAACCTACACGGCATGGAAACCAAAGAAGTAAAACGAAATATGAAACGGTTGATTTGATGATAAAACACCAAACTGTGTTATAGTATGAAGAACACCTTCATATCAACCCCTGAAAATTCAGACGAAAGTAATGTACACATCCAACGTTTGTTTTGTGTCAGTCAAGACTGGAGTAGGTATTATAAACGTAAGAAGTGTATTCCGCTAGCCTCGGTTTTCGTCGCTGTCAAAGTCCCGTTTGGTGACGAAAACCGGGGCCAGCCTGTACTTGGGTTTCAGTAGAATACAGTGGCGTCTCGTCCACCTGAGCAACCTGTGCACTGCACAGTCATGAATTTATAAAAAGAATCAAAAAATTATTTGTTTAGTTATGGTATTGTTATTTTCACCTGCAACAGTTGCGTTCAAAATCTACTTAACGCTTTACAACGTTGCGCTGGGCACTTCTGCTGGTGCACCGTTGCTACAAACGAGCATCTTTAATCAAATGAGAGCAGTTCTCTTAACCACAGTCTCATAATACCATTCTCATTACGAACGGTGAAGAAGCGCTAGTTTTCTTATTAGTAAGAGTTAAAATCCAGTTGGAAAGTCGATCAATTTTGTTTACGGGTGGGCACTTCTGCCAGAGCACTAGCCAATCGTATATGTACACATTAGTTCTCTCGTGCATGTGTTGAATGCGTCCATGTGAAATTGTCGATGTATAGGTGGCTTTCCTGTGCACATTAGATTGTACCCAGGCCGGACCCGAAGTGAGTCTGACTTGCCAAATAAGAATTTGATTCACAGACATTGACTAACCGCGGATATATCTATCGAGTAGATATTGACGTTCGTGAAGTAAATTTGGAAGAAAATAAAACTTTGGAATAAAATCGAAGGAACAAACACGCAAATATAGCCAACAATTTGAAGCTAATTAAAAAATGTCTAAGCAGGCACGCTGGACTGGGCAATACTGCTGGTGCACACAGTTTCATTCGAAAGATTGTTCATGCAATTGTTCTATTTAGCGTGAAATTACCAGTAAATTTATACATCAACAATGAACATCGTAGAGGAGCTGTTAAACTCGTTTTTTCATGTAGATCCATTTAGTAGCAATTAAAGATTGCAGAACTAAATAGACCATTCACGGTTCCTCAAACTATTCTTTCACTTAACATCCTGACCAAATTCGTCCTCGTGTCGTTCTGGTTCTAATAAACCACGTTATATGGTTTACCTAAGAAGGTATTACTTTTTTGAAGGTGCACAACCATCTCATTTTCTCACGAGACGCCACTGGTAGAATATTAATATATGCTAAGTGCTTCTCTTAAAATTTCGAATATTGTGTTGCCCGAATACTTCATAAAAACGATGCGAATCAAAAGAGCACCGTTTTGGATTTGATCTACTGCTGATGATGATGAGTCCCACCTCTTACCCCAACACAGGTTTGAGAATGGCGGAGTTATCTTAAGATATTTGTTACAAACTTCAAAGCAAATCACGAAGTGGTGGGATCAAAGTGACCCTTCACGAAAAAGACCAGTCAGCTCTCTTTTCGTTGCGTACAGCGGTTAGCACTACTGCCAAAAGATAGAAATCGTGGAACCACTCTCCGGAGTGCATGGCCAAAAAATGCTCTCTCCTATTCGTGTAGCCGGTATCTCTCTTGTCCAACATATGGAGGGGAGTTACCACTTTCCAGGTTTGACAAATTAAGCAAGACAAGTGCGAAGCTTACAAAGATTAACTTTTCACAATATACAACTAAGAGACAATACTCATTCTACTGGGTTCTACTTAACAACCTGCTTAACGTACACGGCACACAAGCGCCTGAACTCGCGAACGTTTGCAGCCTCGGCAATCTCGGCTGTTATACCATTGTATACCTTTACAAAACAAAAAAATTCTAACAAATACTGTCGAAAAGTGCGACGTTCTAGGATCATGAGCCCTTCGAGTGTTGTACCGGTGAACGTCAGAATATCAGTATCACAGTCTAGTACACCGATAGTGTACTGCTTTACCGACATCCATTGCAGGACATCCAGCATAACAGCTGACGGCGTGTACCGATTACAACACAACACTAACCTCATTACCCTATTTTGCACTTTTTGCAACCTTTTGAGCTGTGCAATACAATATTGATGGACAAAAATCAAAATGCGGGGAGATAATTGATTTGTAGAGGTGAACTTTCCCAAAAAAGTTTAGGTTGTTCCCCAGTCTACTCATCACTCCACACTTCTTTGCCACCTTAGCGATGACCCCATCAATGTGTGCACTAAATGTAAGCCCGTCGTCCAGAGTGACTCCCAGATATTTAACCTGGGAGATTCGGTCAATTGGTTCCGTGTTAATGGCAATGGAAAGCTGGCCGATCCAATCCTTCCTCAACATTACCATATAGTGTGTTTTACTAACGTTTAATGCGAATTTCTTGTATTTCAACCAGCCATCCAGAGCCACCAAGTCTTCATTCAAAAGGGTCTGTTTCACGTTCTTTCGCGATATAAATATTAGTGTGTCATCAGCAAAAAGATTTATCTCGCAGGCACGTAAGACCTACTTCATGTCATTTATATACATGATAAACAAAATTTGTCCAAGAACACTTCCTTGTTGAACCCCAAGGGTGTTTTCAATAGGACCTGAAACAGATTTTTTAAAATTGTCCTCTGGGTTCTACCTGACAGATAATCGCTGAACCAACTGAGTTCCCTCCCCTCAATACCGAATCGTCGAAGTGTTGTGAGCAACAAGGGTCTCGATATTGTTTCAAATGCCCGTTTTAGATCCAAGAAGACGGCAACTACCGGTTGCCCACTATCTATCAACCCCTTCCACTTCGCAAGCACCAGGTTCAGTACGGTTTCATAGGAATGTCCTTCCCGATATCCCGACTGCTCCCGGGGGAGCAGGCCTTTCTGGTCCAGGTATTGTACCAATTGCTCTTTGATCACAACCTCCAGGACCTTCTCGACAGTATGAAGCATGTTGATGGGGCGGAACTCTTCCGCCTTGATAGCTCCAGACAGCTTTGGAATAGGTACAACCAATGACTCCTTCCATGTATCCGGAAAAACACCCCTCTCCATCGATTGGGTAATCAAGTCCAGGAGCATCTCCCCAGCCACATGAAAGCAATCCTGCAATGTTTTTGCATTTACATTTCCTATTCCTGTATCCAATAAAATCTATGCCTGGGAGTATCAACTTGTCTCAGCTCGACTGATTCGTCTACCGTCATAATGTTGCTATTAACAAGTGTGACGCTATTCACAAAAAAGTGTTGAACCTTGCTGCGACCACCGCCTCATCGGATTCGAAACAGTTATCGAATTTCACGCATGAAGCGGTATTCTCGTCGGGTTTCAACATGCTTTTAAGAAGTTTCCATAGTTCCCTACTATTTTACCCTGATGCTTGCTAATTTCCCTACTGAAGTATTCCACACTTTGTCTCTTTTCCGCTTTAAACGTTCCAGAGCCAACGTATACCATCTGCCATAGTATCTAGTCTCCACGGTGCATTCATAAACTAAACTATTCATAACACTCTAGTGTATCCTTCAATAGATCTACAGCTTCATGGAAATTTGTAGTTTCCCTCTGTAGTCCCAATGTGACCGCCTGGCAAAGACCCTCTTTAGAGTACCTATTAAAGCATTTAACTTATTTTTGGACCGTCCTGAAACTTTCATCATTCAAGTTTAAAAGCAAAGTTTCATGATCAGATATTTTTGCACATGCATCTGTTACCTCGCTAATTGAGGCTGTGTTGCAGTACACATGGTCAATCAATGTCCTGCTATTATTCGTAATACAAGAAGCTGCACTAACCTTCTGCTTCAGGCACACCGAGTCCATAAGTTTCTTCAATTTTTCGGACCTCGCATCATTGAACCAATCAATGTTGAAGTCCCCAACCAAGACATTACGCTTGCCAAAATCTAGAAACCTGTCTAACCAGTCCTCCAGAATTTCGACAAATCGTGAATCACTTGAATTAGGTCAGTGATACAGAACGCCATAGTTTGCAGCCGACATGCCTCGAGTCACAGTAAATCCCAAAAACCAGTTGTCTTTCAGTGACTCGTTTAGAATCACCTTCAAGACAACCGAGTTTCCAGCATAAACTGCAATATGCGTCTCAGATAGAAGGCGGGTTGCATCCTTTCTACCGAGTCGCGTAACAGAACATAGCTTGACGATAGGCCAGCGACATTGCAATACATGATTTCATATCGCTGTCCTATCCCCAGCAATCTCTGCTGTTGGGAATGCTTAGCAATCTTTGATGCCTGTTTTTTGTATATGGGGCACTCGCTACTAAAAGCAGCATGTTCTGCGCTCCCCCTTGAACCCGCCAACACGTAGTTCATACATTTTAAGGCCGCCGACTTACTTTCCGACGACCTGTGTGCACCACTGCACCTAGAGCAGGCTTCCTCCTTATTGCACTCGGTGCGGATTCCAACAGACACTAAATTCAAAAACATTTTCATGACATAACTAGTGAGTATACTCGTCTTTGCATCTACTCCTTCAATGCTTCATATGCTTTAGCTTCTGAGTTCCACGGGCAAAAGCCATGTAGATGCTAAGCCCGTTTTAATCTGCGTCGTTACAAGGTTTGCACAAACCGTTCGTAACCACGACGGTTCACCACGTTATTATTCTCTGGTTCTAAAAATTTCTTCTTCTTAGCGTAACGACCGTCATGCCTGCCCGTGAAGGGCTTACAAGGCTTTTTCTGTACGTAGATAGTATATCCTCTCGTATAGGGAAGGGGGTCCGATCTCGGTTGGTATTCGAACCCAAGCTCCAATTGACTCATTATTAACAAGTTACTGAAAATATGAAAGGCTTTTAAATGTAATTTCGAAAATTTTAGAACATTTACACCTGTTTTTTAGGGTTGAATAACGTGCCATTTGCGTCCAAGCGCGTGCTCCTAGGGTCCAATCATCCACCACTAGCATCGAAGTGTCTGATGTGCATGCAGTAGGCCTGTATCGCGTGCCACTACGGTTGAATCTCGTGCCGTGCGGCCGTGAATGGTCTGTAATTTTGACAGCCGCTGTATTTCTGCACAAAATAGGTAGAAGTGACAGGTCTTCTCATTCCACGTTATTCCAAAACCTGCCGAACTACTACCGCATAAGCAACAATAGGTGGAATCGCATACGGATTTGTTTATTTAACCATGGTTTAATCTGCCGTCTAGCGTTCATTTTGGATGAACCGCGTTCATTTGTCATTCATTTGTGTCAAATTAAACCATGGTTTAAAACTAAACAAACGATTGTCACGCACCCTAGGGTTCTGCGGGTAAAAGTTTCGAGCAGTATAATAAAAAAATGGTTTCTGGCATCGCTTACGCTCTGACTTCAGCGTTGACGATGGTTTATTATATGATGTGTCTGGGGAAGTTGTTTAATAAACAAATCTTCCGCGCAAGATATTTTATGGTAAAATATCAATAGGGAAGTCGATATTTTTGTGGAACTAGGCACAACAATATACATTTTTAACATTGGCATGGATGAAAAAGGTTTAATAAAAAAGTAAAAACACAAATAAATACCGGTTATGTCGCCGATGGGCAAACGAGTGTTTAAAGAACATTCGGCAATTTAACACCTAAATTACTATGGATAGGACTAGTCAACGTGCATCTTTTTCATATTTATTAGCTAATCGAAAGCACGTGAGTTTTTTTTTTAACAGAGTTGGTTGGATTATGGGGCTAAACCAAATAGGGTATTCCCAGTCTTCAGCGAACCGAACCATATCCAGTTGTATGAACGAAGGCAAAAAATGGTGTATTCCATATAATTTTTCTAAAAAAAATGAGGAAACGGAAAATTAAGAGATATGTACGTAATATATTTTAGCATTTTCTTATAATTTGAATGCAGTTTCCAGTTGAGCCAAATGCCTTGCTTCGATACGAATCAGTCGATATAATTTTCTACGATATGGAAATCCACTAGAATATTTTCTGTGGCATGAATTATTCCCGTTGTAAAATTTCCCACCACTTGTACACAAACCGAAACAAATGGCAGAATGGCCAATGTTTATTCGAATTACACAAGGTAAAAGATTTCACAGGTTTGTGTTTTCCATATCGTGTTGTTATTTTTTCATTTGTAGTTAATGAAAATGTACCAATGCCAAGAAAACAAGTAGTGAAAATTTTAAACAATAAAAAAAACAAAGAAGTTGTTTTTTTTTATCAAAAATTGATTTGAAAACGTTCAGAATAACATTTTAAATTGTTTGTAATCAAAGCGCAAAGTAGGCTTTGTATCAAAATTGCATCCAATGGTTTAACATTTAACCATGGTCAATTGAAACAGTACGCGATACCAAATTCGAGCGGCTAAAATAGACCATCGCTTAATTTAAGCCATGGTTAAAAATTAAACAAATTCGTATGCGATTCCACCTAATATTAGTCATATTATAGCCAAATATTAGCCAAATATTAGGCAATATTGATCGATGTTACCTACTACTCGAATAGTTTGTATGCGTTTGACAGCTGTTATATTGACTGATTTGTCTATCGATTACTGTTAACGTTCGCGATTGCTTAGTGAACCAAGTAACACTAAAATGAACACTTGTTAATCGATATCTCATATCGATCGATATAAAAAACGTATCGTATAGCTCTAATTATCAAGCTTAGGCATTATTTAGTTTTCTTGGTATGTAAATGAAAGCCTGCCGGGCTGAATTCACGCGTGTTATGAACGTACTTGCTCGGTTTTGTACTCTAAAATCACACTAGCCTCGTGAATTAGCAATGATCATCTTCTTCTTCTGGGCGTAACGCCCTCTTGGTCATGCCTGCCCTTTAAGGGCTCTGTTGTACGTGGATAGTCAGTCCTCTCGTATAGGGGAGAGTTCAGTCTCAATCAATCATCAATCATCAATGTGGCGATCAATTACACCGGCCCACAACGCGCAACATTTAAAAAAATGTGTGTGCAGTTTTGCCCTAAACCACACCAACAATTAAGAGGTTTCCCAAAAAAAACTATAATAACGGTAAAATACCATGTATTATACTATTCGGTATTATGTTTCTCAAAAATATCCTTTCGTTTGGCTGTGATGTGAATTAATTTAGATATATTGAATTGAACGTGAAAATTAACACTGTACCTGCATTTTTGAAAGTAATACCCTTACGGCACTGATTACCAATGGTGGCATGGTTATTGCCTTATCATACTGGTTAACAATTGGTTTCTTGGCAAAGTCACTGGACTGTCAAACTGGTATATAGAGCAAGCTCATTTCACCAACGGGCCCCCTCGTTTGACATTTCAGTAGCTTCAGTCAGACTGTCTGCTGATCTGTTAGTTAAACATTAACACCTCCCCCGCCAGTTTCCGTGCCAACCTTCGCCATCCTTCTTCTTCATAAACTGAATCCATTCCCATGTTTTGCAACATCATCACTCCACCTCCGTTTTGTAACATTGTACGTCACATAGATTTAAGATATTATAGAGTGTGAAGCCAGAGGTAGACACCGTTAAATTTCCAAATACAAATACAAATACAAAAGTGCCCACTTCATTCATTAGTGTACATAAGAATAAGAAATAATGCATGCACTAAGCTTTTAGTTGTTGGGGATTCATTCTTCCCAAACGCGCAATAGAGCTTCGAAATAGTCGTTTTTATTCGATACATTAATTTTGTCCACCATCAAGGGTGCAGACCTGGGCTCTGGGGAAGTCGTCGACTTGCTAAAAAACGAACTTCTCTTCCAGGCCCGTCAAGATCAGTGGAATCTCCTGATTATACTGCAGGATGTTTATGTTATAATCTGCACTCGTAATAAAGTTAATGTACACAAGGCTCCCCACTCGACTCCACGAAAAACATTTCCAAATATATCCTCCTCCACGGCATGCTGTGCTCTGTATGTGGTAAACCTCCAGCGCCTCCTTCGATATGCCTTATAAACATTCATACCGGATTCGATTAAAAAGTTCAAATTTGTATTCGTCAGACTACACAACCGTTTTCTGGTACTCTAGAGCAGGGGTCGGCAAAGTGCGGCTCGCGGGCCAAATCCGGCCCGCCAAATGATTTTATCCGGCCCGTAAGAAAATTTAAGTGCTTCATACTAAAAACCCATCCCAATTTTTATCGGATTTGTTCACGACGTCAGGCTTATTTTCTTCCCAAAAATGAAGATGATAATTGTTTAACGAGGTGTTCCTGTTACATGTTTATCGATAACATTTTAAATATTTTATCTTTTACCACTTTTTATGCAACTTTGCTAATTAGAAAGTTCCACTCTCCATTACAAAGGGTATTACTTTGAAACATTAAAGCATCGTTTAAAGTTTCCGGCCCGCGCCTTCGGTTTCTCTTTAATCATCTGGCCCTTTTTTTTTAAACGATGCTTTAATGTTTTCAAAGTAATACCCTTTGTAATGGAGAGTGGAACTTTCTAAATAGCAAAGTTACATAAAAACTGGTAAAAGATAAAGTATTTAAAATGTTATCGATAAACATATAACAGGAACACCTCATTAAACAATTATCATCTCCGTTTTTGGAACAAAAACATACCTGGCAAATCCAATAAAAATTGGGATCGGTTTTTTGTATGAAGCACTAACATATTCTTACGGGCCGGATAAAATCATTTGGCGGGCCGGATTTGGCCCGCGGGCCGCACTTTGCCGACCCCTGGCTCTAGAGCCATAGCAGCATGTTCCCGAGCGAACTTAAGGTGCTTGGCCTTATTGGCCTTGCTGATATAAGGGTGTCTGCGAACAAATCTGTTCTGCAACCCGTATGCAAAAAGCCGGCGATGGATAGGTTTCACGAAAACTGATGGCTCAAGTGTTTCCATAATCGCCCTGACAGTTAATTTGGGATTTTTCTTAACCTCATGAAAGATTCATACGCGTATTTGTTTTACGCGCCCCCTAAGCCAGGGCGATCCACCACTGATTAAAACATCCCCGAAGAACACCGATCATCATCGAGTTTTATTACACAAAATACAAGCAGTGGGCGTTCTTTGAGCACAAATTCTTCTGTTCCAATGCAAACTGAATCCAGCAGGTCAAAACTAACATTGAATAGGATGCTATTGAACAATAACGAACAGTCAACAGAGTCGAACAAGAGTTCAAAGAGGATAACGTGATGCTAAATTTTTGCGAAGTGGTGAATATACACCAGGATAAAACTTAGATCATCTGCCATACATAATGAATAGAAAATTCAGTTTAAATTACTATCAGATACGGGGGTTGTTAAAACATTTTAAAATCCAGAAAAGCTCAATCACTCCAGGCTATTAATTCTCTAATAAGAACCCCGTCAGGTTCTCATACAAATTTTCAAAAAGGGTCAGTTAATTTCCTTGGACCAGAACATCAGAGTCAAATGTATTACGAATACGACTTCCGTGAGTGTTTTGATGGAATTATTGGATATTTAGCAAAAATGCAAGCTCGAGCATCGAAAATGGAAGTCACGTAAAGGAAAACACGGGTCAAAACAAAAGAGGTGATACACAAGACAAAAATCAAATGGTTGAAACGATGCTAAGTAATATGATATTACTAAATTCGTAACATATTAGTTAATTATTGGAAAAACAGATGGGCTGATAATTGTTTGACCTACGATAGCTGAACACATTTTTTTTGCAATTTTTTTTTACTTAACACACATCCCTTCAAGGGTATACACCGATTACAGCGGTCTTTCAATTTTTCAAAACCGGCGATCACCTCTTCAGCCGACAAAAATTTCTTCTCAGCGAGCATCCTTTTGAGATCTGAGAAAAGGAAATAGCTGGGAGACAGATCTGGGGAATACGGTGGGTGAAGAAGCAATTCATAGCCTAATTCATGAACGTTCTGAATATGCGAAACGTCACTAAACATTTGCCACCTCAAATTTAAACGACTTATACTCCTGGATTCGTTTATAAAGATGACTTCTGGAGAAAAGCAAAATATGGACGAATAACAATATCCGAATAGCGACAGTGTTCGAAGTGCTAAATAAGCAGCTTTTGCAGTAAGTTCATTTTTGTAAAGTGAGTTTCTACATAATTAGAAATCAAAATATAGTTTTTTCAACCGCCATATCTGAAGCAGCTTCTTCACGCCCGTAAAACCACAAAACCGAAAGCTCATTATACAACTACTTTCGTGTTACAGAATAACAGAATTTTCAGAACAGAAGAAATAATAACAGAATTTTCTAGTGTACATACCAAACCCTATGCAAGAGAACTTTCGTAACGAAATGGGCAAAACGTAATCAACCCTGAATGTATAAACCTAGTAGGGTGAAGGTGTCAAATGTTTAGTAACAGAACAAAAATTATCATAGGATAAAGAGAGAAGTAACGATTTCGGCATTTCGTGTACGTACACAAATCAAAGCAGTGGTAGTGAAAAAACTGGCTCGGAACCTTTCGGGCCGGTTTCGGCAACCTTCGTGTTATCCATTGCCTACCAGAAGAGCGACAGGATAAGAAAATGTTCGATTACAATTGTTTCTTATGGTATGTCGCTAAATTATGGGTCTCCTAGTGTATCCCTTCCTTAGAAAGTTCCTTATAAAGATATTGTAGTCGGCCTTTCGTACACCAAGGGGTCTTAATTCGAAGTCCGACCTTGCAGTTGGTAGGTGGTGTGTTGGAATCGCTGTTGGTGTTATAGCACAGGGGCTTTTTTTTCTATATTTTGCTGCTATGAGTTTATACGAGCGCCTGTTTTCGTTAGCTCTTTAAAATGTCCTATCTACAAAACGTCTGTTCTAAGGTCTGCAACAGTTTTGGACAAACATAACAAAATGACATAAAATTTACATTTCTTGAACCCCTACGCTGTGTTGCTTATAATACACAGAAGGCAGCATTGATCATAGAACGGAACCATATACCTCGGCTGCGCGAGTCATAATGGAACTGCAGTTGTCCGTCACTGAGAACATCGGTCAGAGGTTACCGGATCAAGCAGCTTCCTTCTAACAACAGTCGAAGCTCAGCGTGCAGCATTGCCAGGCCCGGCTTGAATTTGCTCACTTATGTATAGCCCATTGGCGAAATGTGCTGTTCAGTGATGAACTCAAGGTATGACATATGTGAGGAATCTCCGGAACAAGCTATATGACCCAAGATTCGAGCTACCCATCCTTCGGCACAGTTTGTATATCCTGATCAGGGACTGCTTCACGGGTTAGGGTGTAGCACCTTTACCTTTAGCTAAGCGGTTTTGACGAAATTTGATGAGATATGCACGATGCAGCCGTGCAAAGGGATATTCAGATGCTCAAAAATGAGCAATGGATGTCGTGTACAACTTGTGTACAACCAAAATGAATAAATTTCCTTCATGGTAAAACAATTAAAGAAAACCCAAAGATGCGCATCTAGGGATGTACGTTACTTGTAAGGTAGTATGCGTAAACATACCAAATTTACCTTGCTTCCTGTACGGTGGCAAAGGAAAGCAGTATATTGCTGCTCGTTCTCGCTGCAGGAGTTTTTTTCGGATTTTGCCGAAGCTAATTCGCACACTTCGTCTGCGCGTTAGCCGTGCCCGAAGAACGCGCGGACGACGTGTGCACACCCCTTATGGAAGATCTTCTTCTTGGCGTAACGACCTCTTGGTCATGCCTGCCAGTTTAAGGGCTTACGAGACTTGTTTCCCTAGTGTACGTGGATAGTCAGTCCTCTCGTACAGGGGAGGGTCCGGTCTCGGTTGGGATTCGAACCCACACCGTCGAGGTGGTGAGCCCCGGCGCTCATGGGCCGATTTTCTAACCGGCGCTACCGCTCGGCTGTCGCGGACCCCCTATGGAAAATCTTAGATGAGTCTATTAAGTAGACGGCCAACTCTAACAAGGATGAGTTGAAACGCGCATTGCAATAAGAATGGGACAAAATACATACACATCTACCGTCACGGAAAAACTGCTTAATTCCATGCCATGTAGACTAGAAAGGGTCATTGAATCAAATATTAATAATATTAACACGTTAAGCGCTACGTCGGTCTCGTGGAGCCGGCAGTGTTCTTTCCCGTAAGCCGACGTCGGTCTGCTCGGACCGACAGAGCCCGTTAGGTAGGTCGGCGTTTCTAAGAATCGCTAGCAGAACGGAAAGCAGTGCAATTTGTGCAACGCGCTTAACGTGTTAATAATAATAATAAATGCTTTTTTTGTAACATTTCGCCATTGCCACCTATGTTTTTAAAGTTGCACTAGCAAATTTGAGTGAAATATGTACATAAGAATTGACCAATCCTCTACCAAACATGGCCGTTTCACTGTTCATCTCCACATAACGAACTCTGCTCCGACGAACTGACGATCTCAGTTCCCGCAACAGCTGGGAAACTCGTAGGAAACTGGTAGGAAACTCTTGACAGCACTAGCAAAGCCCCTCGTTCTGACGTTTAATAACTGACGGATTAAGAAGGAGCGAAGAATACCGAAACAAATGCGTGTCCACTTAGCGCACTCGGGAAACTCGAAACTCCATACAAATTTGACAGGAGTTTCACCAGAGTTTCCTATGAGTTCGCTATGTGGAGATGAACAGTAACACGTTAAGCACTACGTCGGTCCCGTGGGGCCGACAGCGTTCTTTCCCGTATGCCGGCGTCGGCCCGCTCGGACCGACAGGCATTTCGGGACCGACAGCGTAGTAAGTTTTTCAAAAGCATTATTTGAATCATTTGTTTGGGAGTCGGTCCGCATTATTAGAATAATTTGTTTGGGAGTCGTCGGGAAACTAACAAAATTTCATCATAAGGCTTTGCAAATTCTAGAATAAAACACAAACACAGTTGAAATAATAATTGAACATGAATTTGTTCATCGATATCGGCAGATATCGCTGTTGAGACATTATTGTTTCTATCGTCAGACATCGCTTTGTAGTAGTGATGAGAATAACAACACTTTTTAGAGATTTGAATCAGAGTGAATAATCATAACGATGATTCGAATCTTTAAGTCACTCTTTTGTGATTTAAAACGTGTAAAATGACTTATTAACCTTCGAGGTGATTTGAAACATTAACTGGGATTCGAATCCCAAAAGAATGAACGAGTGGGTAAAAGAGTCGCTAGTCGCCATAGAGATTCGAATCCCAAGTTGTGATTCGAATCCCAAGTTGTGATTCGAATCCCAAGTTGTGTTTCGAATCCCAAGTTGTGATTCGAATCCCAGTTTGGGAATCACTATATGGGATTCGAAACCCAAAAGAATGAACGAGTTGGTAAAAGAGTCGCTAGTCGCCCATGTGGTGATCCCAATATGGGATTCGAATCACAACTTGGGATTCGTATCACAACTTGAGATTCGAATCACAACTTGAGATTCGAATCTCTATGGCGACTAGCGACTCTTTTACCAACTCGTTCATTCTTTTGGGATTCGAATCCCAGTTAAGAATTCAAATCAAAGGGAGTCACAAAAACTATCTGTTAGGATTTAGATCGTTCATTCAATATTAAGATTCGAATCACTCACTCATTCTCACTCAGAGCGCACATCACTACTTTGTAGACAGAATTGTTCTAATTCTAAAGAAAACAGATGCCAAACATGCTGAAGTCTGACCGTATTTTCATTTCTCTGTTTTGCCTCGTTCTGTTTCGTCGAGACATGGTTGAACGTGAAAGCACTGCCTCGTTCGCCGTAGATGGTTTACTACGAATCGACGGTAGAACGGTAAGGAGTGCAAATTACGCGTAGCGCTTAACGTGTTACATGAATTTCTTGATTCTACAACGCTCCAAAATACGGGTTTTCCAAGAAGGTTTCGTCTAGACGACTACTTTTTGGACTCACTGTACATATTTTCTGAAAATTGTCCTTTGGGTTCTAGCTGTCAGATAACCACTGAAATAACTGAGTTCCATTCCCTTAATACCGAATCGTTTAAGTCAGGGATGTCAAACATGCGGCCCGCGACCACTTGGAAACAATATATCGAAAGTTTGGATCCTTGAGTATTGGCTTTCGTTTGAATAGCAAAATATTTTTTGTGAATGGTTTCACGAACTGTGAATTGCAATAGAACTGAACGAACGTCAATTTTAAAAGCTGCTAGAAGAAAGTGATTTAAAAGTTTAATCCACATCACGCCGATATATAGCGGTTGACAAGAGCCATGGTTTTAAACATATTTTATATAGACAAGTAAATAAATAGTGTTCATAGACAACAAACATGATGAACTACAAGGGCATTCTAAATAAAATAACAGATGTGGAGCAATAAGTTTGCTATAGTAATAATGCGCCTTTACTTTTCTAAAATCTTTACCAAAATGCACAATAGTGTGGAACTGCAATATATATTTAAATAAACTTGATTTGAATTCGTTAAAATTTGGAAAACGATTGATCAAGAAACTGTTTTATTCGAAGTTGTAAATTTTATATGAAGCAGTGGCGTCTCGTGAGAAAATGAGAAGGTTGTGCACCTTCAAAAAAAGTAATACAGTCGACTCTCGCTAATTCAAACGTTCGATAATGCGAAACTCTCGATAATTCGAAGCATATCAGTAGTCCCTTATAAAACTCTCACTATTTCGAATAAAAACAATACTATTTGATACACTCGATAAAGCGAATTAAAATTCGAAGCTAGGTTGCTCTCTGCACGCGGTAATTCGAAGCTGTATCCACTCAACTCGCAACAATTCGAAGTTCTGAGCAAGTTGAAACGTGATAGAACGCGCCACATTGCGGGTTCCCTGTAACACTGTTGAACGGGGACGAAGATTTTCGTCCGAATTAGACTACATGGTGTAGACGGGCGGACGGACATATTTGGGGCACACATGCTTTGTAGTAAGGTGCACAAAGAAAAGTGAAGAAAAAACAGTTAGCGAAAATGGTGGGTAAAGGTATAGCGTAAATCAATACACGCATACTTATTTCCAGTTCATAACTCAGCAACCGTAGCCGCTTATTTCCTACCACTCTTGATAATTCGAACTCTCGATAAATCGAACTTTTTTCTGGGTCCCTCCAACTTCGAATTATCGAGAGTCGACTGTACCTACTTAGGTAAACCATATAACCATATCCAAATCAGGAGGTCAAATGAGTTGGACATCACTGGTTTAAGTGTTGCGAGTGAAGCAATTTTGAGCTGAGCTGTTCCCCTCAAGTCAGCGGCCTATATTGACGCACCGTCAATGAAAAGATCGCCGATGCCGCGCGATGGAAGACATCGACACTAAGCGAAGTTCTACATGTAAACACCTGCAAAGCTTACTTTTTGTTCCACACCTACACTTTCAGAATTTTGCTTTTCTTTTTTCTTTTTAATAATGGCACCATATCCCCACTGGGACAAGGCCTCTCTCCGAAGTTACTGTGACCGAAAGACAATATATTAAAGGTCGGTGGTCAGCCGTTCGTAATACCTAAAGGTGCCAGACGCAAGATTCGATCCCACAACCTGTGGAATTTTGCGTTTAGTCAGACAATAAAATAAACCACTCGACTGGTCGTGTCTACTACAAACATTCAACCGCTAGCTATCATTGCGGTAGATCCTAGAAAGTGACGAATTGTCTACTTGACCCATTTAGTGTTGCAACTTGGTGGTTTGTCACCCATTATATCTACAACCACCATTTTAGACCATACATTATAAATGGGGGTTTGCTTTTTAGCGTTTTAGTTAGTTTAGTTTTAGTCCTATATACTAACGTAGCCGGGAACGAACCTTTTGTACATATACTAGTTAAAAGGCCCGGTTACACGGGCCCATATTGATGAATTATGTACATACTGGTTGTAAAAGCATTGGCTCAATATGAAGCATGCTTATAGCTATTGTCTAAGTTACCAGTCAGAAAAGAAAAAATGTAGGCTATTTGGCCCTCGGCTTGAGGGATGCGTTGTAACACTACTCAAATTCCATAACTATTATCAAACCATTTGTAACAATCAATTGAAACACATCGTGAATTCGTTCATGTGTTGAAAAATTACCCGGTTTTAGAAAATTACTGAATTACTCAATTTTACTGTAATCCAAAAAATTCAAGTTGATTTTGCACTAAACTCAAATACCTTTCTGATCATGTTTAATAGTTCATTAATAATAATAACATACAAAAAATCAGAAACATCAATGGCTTTGTTTTGGTTTGATAAAGGATACTCTTCTCCATTTCTCTTACCCGGCAGCCTGGTCAGATCTCAGGCGGGCTGCCCAAGCCATCTTTGTCACCGGTCTGCTGTCCCAATCCTTGAACGTTCCTTTCCTTTTATCCTCCCTAAATTTCTATGTCCCATCACGTTCACTAAGACCTCGTACTCTCCTCTCCCTGGCTAGGCGTCGTACCCAGTTCGGCATCAATGACCCGTTTCTTGGTACGGTGTGGGAATTTAATGCGTCTGCTGATCTATTCGACTTTAACACCTCCCTCAACAGCTTCCGTGCCAACCTTCTTTCTCATGCGCAACTGAATCTTTCTTCATTTTTTGCAACATCGTCACTCCACTTCCGTTTTGTACCATTGTACGTGACATAGATTTAATAGATTATACAGTGTGAAGCCAGTGGCAGACACCGTTAAGTTTCCAAATACAAATACGAATACAAATAAAAATACAAATTCACCTGTGTGAGATCATCTGCAGGTACATCTCAACATATACTACTTTCAATGAGCATATATTTTTGATTCCTACTGATTTCGCCTGAGTAAGAACGGTAAGAAGAACCATGCGTGTTGATTTTTTATGAGCCATGTTGAAAGATACATTTCTAGTGTGTTTTTGCTTCCGCTCCTAACGTACTAGCAACTATAGTCTAACTATTAGATACTGTTGCATGTTATATTTTATATCTTGGTGGGTCGCTGTTATTGGAATGATGCTTCATCTTCCACTATGAATGTGTCATAGCGTTGAGGTCCAGTGTTTATGGAAGTATTTCGCTTCTTAGGGACCTTATTCGACAATCATAAGCATACTGAGTACCAAGCAACTGAACTCTATATTTATGGCTGCTAAGGACAAATTTTGAATCTCTGGCTTCGAATCCTGGTTCCGCACCACCATCTGCCTTCTTTCAGACTCAAATAGATCTATTTAAGGCTAATCGACCAAAAAAGTTATGTAAGAATTCTTTTGACGTTACAATATAGTTCATTTGCAGATAGCAGTTCTTTCGTCATGTCAATTTTGAAAGAATTGTTTCAAGATTCAGTCTTATTGCATCAGCTGTTTCGTGCTTCATTACGACCAATTTCCTTTTCGATTTTTTCCAACATCCATTTCGTGCTCTACCGATAAGGGTTATATATGTTTACCTTTGTGTGATCTATAGGACGTGGTCATTTTACCAATAGTCCAAACCAATACCAATAGGCTAAAACATTGGCTCGTATTGCGAACGAATCGATGGATACGATTTCGATCAAAGGAAATAGTCGATCGTAATCGAAATCTACTCGAAATAACTATCGGGGTTTTCGTTTCGATCGTTAAAATGTGTGCGGTCGCATAGTCGAGCAGCCAGCGAGCTGTCAGATCGATATTGTTTACGTTTATGGAACCACGTAACGTTGCAGCGTTTTGTGTGGTTTGTGATTGATAAATTAAAGATGATTTCTTCGACGTTTATTAACGACGTTAAACGATGTTGAAGCCGATTCAACCGACCTTATGATACATCGTAGAAAATTGCGGAAGCAAATCAATACTTTGTCGGAGATAGATCCAGGAACAAACACTGCAAAGAAGAACCTGTCGATGAATAGTAACTGAAATTCAGTTTTAGGAAAAATTTCCGTGTCAGCAAATTCGGGACCAAATTGCACCCAGCATTGCACTATGGAGCGAAAAGAGCAAATTGCCGGGATAAAATTCGGAATCAAAAGTTTTGCAATTTATTCATTGTAATATCGTGTAATGGTATTATATTACATGAAATTATTATGTTTCTGGACAATCCCGCCAGGTGGCTCTGCAAAAACCACATATTTTTGGACTTTTCTATGGGTGTATTATTTTTTCAATTAGTTAGTTTTAATTTTAACTTAAAGATTTTTTTTTAGTTTGATGTAAAACAAACTAAATTTACAACATGATTTTTTTCAAAATAATGTTATCTGGAAATTTATTGATATTTAAAGCATCTAACGCGGACATAACGTCTCCTAACGAAGAGATACTATCTGACCATCATCTATTTGGTTTTGAATTGACAAGGGTCTGTTATTATTTGAGGAGCTGTAATCTACGAACAATGTTTTTACTGCGTCTGGGTATGGGATTTGTTTTATATTTTTCAACGCTTTAGCCAGACATATTGTTGAAATGTATGGATCGGATGATTAAAATGCTCTCATAAAAATGTATTTTTCTCGTTACATTTTACAGGCTTCTTCTCTTCTATCCCTTCTTTATATTTTATTTCTACCTTCTGCTGCTTCCTCTCCTTACCTGCTTAGGATACCAATGGTGCCTGGGCATTTAAAATTATTTCACATACATGCGCAAGAACTTTATGGACAGTAGAAGGCATTTTGTACCAATTGTAATGATGTATGTAAAACATGTACGTGTCTTTGCAATATACACTAATAGTTTTTGGATTTAATGGCTGTGAACATTTGATGGCTATTAAAATATTTCGAAAAATTTCTATAAGTTCTGTTTCTATTTGCGAAATATCGCTCAACTTTTCTATGTTTGAAAAGCCCGACGACAAACATTTCCCGTCGTACTATTTCCACCCATTTGCCTTGGAACATCTTCTTTAACACCAAATTTTTATACATCTTTTCCAATACAATTTTTTTCGATCATTGTACTTGTTTTTATAAATTTTAGTGACCTTCCAGTTTTTAAATTCAAATCTGTACGAAATGTGAAGCAAGCATTCGAAAAATCTCATCCAAGAGCACAGTGGAGATATTCCATAAGATCAGTGGCGTCTCGTCCACCTGAGCAACCTGTGCACTGCACAGTCAAGAATTTATAAAAAGAATCAAAAAATTATTTGTTTAGTTATGGTATTGTTATTTTCACCTGCAATAGTTGCGTTCAAAATCTACTTAACGCTTTACAACGTTGCGCTGGGCACTTCTGCTGGTGCACCGTTGCTACAAACGAGCATCTTTAATCAAATGAGAGCAGTTCTCTTAACCACAGTCTCATAATACCATTCTCATTACGAACGGTGAAGAAGCGCTAGTTTTCTTATTAGTAAGAGTTAAAATCCAGTTGGAAAGTCGATCAGTTTTGTTTACGGGTGGGCACTTCTGCCAGAGCACTAGCCAATCGTATATGTACACATTAGTTCTCTCGTGCATGTGTTGAATGCGTCCATGTGAAATTGTCGATGTATAGGTGGCTTTCCTGTGCACATTTGATTGTACCCAGGCCGGACCCGAAGTGAGTCTGACTTGCCAAATAAGAATTTGATTCACAGACATTGACTAACCGCGGATATATCTATCGAGTAGATATTGACGTTCGTGAAGTAAATTTGGAAGAAAATAAAACTTTGGAATAAAATCGAAGAAACAAACACGCAAATATAGCCAACAATTTGAAGCTAATTAAAAAATGTCTAAGCAGGCACGCTGGACTGGGCAATACTGCTGGTGCATACAGTTTCATTCGAAAGATTGTTTATGCAATTGTTCTATTTAGCGTGAAATTACCAGTAAATTTATACATCAACATTGAGCATCGTAGAGGAGCTGTTAAACTCGTTTTTTTTTCATGTAGATCCGTTTAGTAGCAATTAAAGATTGCAGAACTAAATAGACCATTCACGGTTCCTCAAACTATTCTTTCACTTAACATCCTGACCAAATTCGTCCTCGTGTGTCGTGTCGTTCTGGTTCTAATAAACCACGTTATATGGTTTACCTAAGAAGGTATTACTTTTTTGAAGGTGCACAATCATCTCATTTTCTCACGAGACGCCACTGCATAAGAAAAATTCTCAGGATTTGGAATAAATCCATTTTCTAAGTGCTCTACACTGTTCATTTCTGTTGGTTTTGCACCACATATGCAACATGTTTGCATAGACAGAGTGTCGGTTAAATATACCAAAATATTTCCATCAATTAAACTCATGTAATCGGCCCATGAGCGCTGGGGCTCACCACCTCGACGGCGTGGGTTCGAATCCCAACCGAGAACGGACCCTCCCCTGTACGAGAGGACTGACTATCCACGTACAACAGGGAAACAAGTCTCGTAAGCCCTTAACGGGCAGGCATGACCATGCCTGTCAAGAGAAGGAACTCATGTAATATGAATAGTTTACTGCCACATAATTTGTTTCATTTAGCTGAATTGTATAAGGAACTAACATGGTTATTTGGCTTTTGATTTCGTCTACTGTTTGTTTAACTTTATCATTTGACTCTTTCGCAAACTCGATAACAATTGGCCTACAAATCCTAACACTTTGGGGCATCAAGTTTATCCAGATATTATCTGAATCATCACTAATGAACGAAAGGCGGATAGGCGTTAATGCCGATACTAGTAAAACACTGTCCGATGCAGTATTTTCGCCGGAACCATGAAACGGTTGATTGTAAATGCTGTGTCCACTAGATTCGCCAATGCCCCACGAGCACAATAATACGACGCTTAGTGAATCACACAAAGAAGATGCAAGGTGTCGCAAGATTTCAGCTTTTTGTATTTCAATTATTCTACACGCAGTGTGACTGATGCTTACGGTTTGATGCTTACTTTACTTTCAATGAACTCTAACGCATACCTAATGTTTTCCTTGCAAAAAGCATAGTTTTTCAAAACGTTTATGATATCAAAACGTATATGATGGATAAGGGTACAAGCAGAATTAAGTGTTAGTGTAGGGTACATTATTCCGAAGAATTTTGTGTATAAAAAGGTGGGTTTGTGAGCTGTAGAACAAGTAAAAGCGACCTGATACATTCAAAGCAAACCAAACCAAATTTCATTCTTTGCCAGTGACTTGGCTTGTCTTTCCCCTTTTACATGATGTTCAACCACTACCCTGCTTCACATTTTTCATTGAATGAGAATTTCAAATATTTCTTACCACACATGATGGTGCATATGGCATGATGGAGACGCCTAGTATGTGATAAACTATAAGCTTCACATACGAAGTTCAAAAAAACAGGTAAAGTTCGCGCGTATATGCAAAAAACACCATCATTTATTGTTACAAAATAACCTAGACTATAAGTGGGTATGCAACATATTACAATCTTTTACAATCCTTAGCAATGGCGTAAGGCTAAAAACAGAAAAATGAAAAAAATTCTAGGAGTTTTGCGAAACAATTCTTAATATTTTGTGACATTCAATTTCAATTTACTTAAACTGTCAACCATTTTAAAGCATGATAATATACCTTTCCAAAACTGTGCTTGAAATTCGATTCCGGCCATTATTATAGGAGTTACAGACCTTCAAATTTGATGGATTTTTTTCAATTTTTCACGCAATATTTTCACAAATCTTGACTTTGACGGGCTGTTTCTCAGAATCTGGAAGAACAGAGGCTCTAGTTTTTGCGTCATTTCTTAGTTTCATCTTGTAGTTTAAGAAAACATATTTCATTTTTCTGAAATCCAAAAATAAATTTTTGATTTTTATCCCGGCTTCGCTCCATCGTGCATTCTGATTTAAAACTGACAAAGTTATAATAAACATGATTGCGTTATAAAATTAACTGATGCCGTCGAAATATCATGTGCTGCAGTTGGAATAAATACTGGTACTGTTATGATATCATCTGAAAAACCCTATTATGCATGGATAACAGTGGCGTCTCGTCCACCTGAGCAACCTGTTCACTGCATAGTCATGAATTTATAAAATGAATCACAACATTTTTTGTTTAGTTATGGTATTGTAATTTCCAGTCGCAACAGTCGCGTTCAAAATCTACTTAACGCTTTACAACACTGCGCTGGGCACTTCTGCTGGTGCACCGCTGCTACAAACAAGCATCTTTAATCAAATAAGAACAGTTCTCTTAACCACAGTCTCATACCATTCTCATTACGAACGGTGAAGAAGCACTAGTTTTCTTATTGGCAAAAGTATAAATCCTGTAGAAAAGTCAATCAGTTTTTTTACGGGTGGGCACTTCTGCCAGTGCACTAGCTAATCATGTATGTAACATTAGTTCTCCCGTGCACTGCCCATATTCGCATATCAGTCTCATTTGATCACTTTTGAGTTAGCCCCATGACCCATTTTCAATATACGAGGGTAATATATACCCAATAGCAATATACCCAAAAGTAACGGGAATCGGGTTGTAGGGAGAAGAGGGGGGAAAGGGGATCGGGTTCAATATTTTTTTTTAAAAGCTTAACATGTTCTTGATCAGTATGCAAAGTTTAGTTTCTGTGAGTGCATCCGCTAGTCTTTGAGAATTTTTTCATTGCAACGGTTTTAGTTTTTTCGGCGATTTTGTGAGATGGCCAAGTGAAACTGAGGTCAACCTCGTTCTGGGCTCCCCACAGCTTCAAAAGCGGACGAAAATGTTTCAAAAATCAACAATCTTGTTCAGCATTTGTTTATCCAGGAAGTCCTAGTTATTGAAACTTCAACAATTTTTTAATGTACAGTAACTAAAATAATCAACAAATGGTTGTAATTCAAGTGTTTTTAACGAATTATACACTGTTAAAGTGCAAATATCCGTATGGAATGTAAACCCGAACATCGATGTTTTGACGAGCAAAGTAAACGAAGTATGCTATAGGATGGGACTCATATGCGAGTACTTTTGCTTTCGCCTTCGAAAGTACCCGCATATCGTGTCCCATATATTTTATTTTCACTATTTTAATATTAAAAACGTGTATTTTATATAAAACAAGCTGACCCAACGAACTTCGCCTCGTCAAATTTTAATAACCCGCTAACAATTTTAATTAATCAACCCGCGGGTTAATTTTAATAACCCGAAATAACAAAGCATTGGAACTCAAAGGAAGTCCCTTATGTTCATTGATGTTGACACATATCAATAGCAGATCCATCTTTAGGAAACGGCATATCAGACAAATCCAAAGAATGTTATAAAATTATGCTAAACGTTTCTTGACTTCTTCACTTACATCAAACAATTTATATGAGGGCAATGGTCCAATGGCATCAGTTTTTTAAAAGCAGCCAGAACTGCACGCGCACTCACTCAACCATTCGTAGTTTCGATACTATGTGCGAAGTTCAGATAAAGATTTGTTATGAGTTCAATTTTCGATGAAGCGTATTGCAAAATAGCAACACTCACGTTACAATTCACGATCCAGCACAGATTTAACTCGACAATTCTAATTTTCATTTGCAATTTTTTTTTTTTTTTCATTTTTGTTTGGCCCAAACATCATCCCAAACCCAAACACAACATCGTTAAGATTGAGTTTCTTAGTTATAGTTGTAAATAGATGATGATGATGAGTCCCACCGCTTACCCCTACATAGGTTTGAGAGGGACGAAAGTATCTTGCGATATTTAATATAAATCATCAAACGAGAGGGGGCATTGGGGCATTACTCTCCAGAACAATCGCATCCATCTCTGCTCCATTCATACAACGGTCGCCATCAATTGCACAAAGAGGTACATCTTAGATTTCCCAACTAGCAAAAGGGGACCACTTTCCGGAGTAGGGCAGGTATTTTCGCACAGTTTTGGTTAACACCGCCAGCTATCAATGGTTGATAGTGTGGTGAAACCCACCAGTACTACTTAAGGGACCTGATCTTGTTCCTTGCGTACAACGGTCCCGAGCAATCACCTCGAAAGGTAAATCGCCGAGTCCCCCAAGGTTAACGAGGCACCACCTTCCGGAGTGTAAAAGGGTATTTCTGCTCTGTTTGTAGTTCACACCGCCAATTACCATTGGTTGATAATGTGGTGCCACTATCAAGAACAGAAAGGGACCCAACTACAGCGAGATGTGTAGATACTACTAGTTCTTTTCGTACAGCCATGTCCACCAATTGTCCTCATTTACGCGCACGTGTCTCAAAACTATGTAGACTCATTCATTCTATTAAGTTAAATTAAATAATAAAAATAAAAAGTCCCTGTTCATTTTTTTACTCATCATCACCATAGTCAAAGACCGTGTTGACAAATGCAATACTACGGGGCTCAAAAACTACAACATTTACTAAATACATTACAAGCACAGCGTCAGACCACCTGCTTCACGTATACGGCGCATAGGCGTTTGAACTCCCTTAGATTTCGCGCTTGTTTAATCTCTCTCGGCATCCTGTTGTACCATTGTACTCCTTTAAAAAACAACGAATTTCGGGCGTTTCCAGACAGATAGCTGGGAAGTCTCGGCTCACCGGCACTACGAGTGTTATACCGATGCACGTCAGACCCAACCACTATCCTTTCCCCCAAATACGTTGGTACCAGGCCTTTCAAAATTTTGTACACAAAGACTACAGTTTGGAACACTATCCGCTGCTTGACCGACATCCACTGTAAGACGTCGAGCATAACAACCGAAGGAGTATACCAGCCGCAACACAAAATCATTCGCATGACTCTGTTTTGCAACCTCTGCAGTCTCTGTAACTGTGTTTGATTGCCGAGAAATAAAATTGATGCACAGAAATCAAAGTGCGGTGCTATTAACGATTTGTAGAGCTGAACTTTTCCGAAAAAATTCAGATTGTTGCCCAATCTACTAATCACACCACACTTTTTTGCCACTTTTGAGGTAACATTGTCAATATGAGGCCCAAAAGACAGTTTTTCGTCTAATATAACTCCCAGATATTTTATCTGGGAGACTCTGTCGATTGGTTCCTGATTGATGACAATAGCTGATTGGTCAGTAATTTGTCTCGAAGACAATACCATGAATTTGGTCTTCTTGATGTTTAAGGCCAATTTCTTGTATTTTAACCAACCATCTAAGGCATCTAAATCGACATTCAAAAGCTCCTTGGTCTGTTTTAAATCTTTCCGCGAGACAAACAAGACTGTATCGTCCGCAAAAAGATTGATTTCACATGACTGTAAAACCTTTTTCATGTCGTTTATATACATAATAAACAACACTGGACCAAGAACACTTCCTTGTGGAACCCCAAGGGTGTTTTCGACAGGGTTTGAACAACAGTTCATGAAAATTGTTCGTTGCGTTCTTCCACTGAGATAAGATGCGAACCATTCGAACTCAACTCCATCGATACCGAACCTTTTGATTGTTTCCAATAACAAAGGTCGCGATATCGTTTCAAACGCCCGTTTTAAATCCAAGAACACTGCAACAATCGGTTGTTTTCGCTCCATTAACTCCTTCCACTTAGCTAATAAAAGGTTCAGCGCAGATTCACAAGAATGTCCTTCTCTATAGCCCGACTGTTCCTCCACCAGCAAGTTATTCCTGTCAAGATACTGGACAAGTTGTTGTTTGACAACAAGTTCCAACACCTTTTCAAGTATATGAAGCATGTTAATCGGACGAAACTCTTCCGCATTGGTGGCTCCTGACACTTTAGGAATTGGCACTACTAGAGACTCCCTCCACGAGTCAGGAAAAATACCCTCCTCCAATGATTGGTTGATCAGTGAAAGAAGGACCCCCCCAACTACATGGAAACAGTCACGCAGTACCTGAGCATTCACTTTGCTAATTCCAGCCTTGTTCTCTAAGCTAAAACAAATCGATTTGAGCTTTTCAATCGATATTGGTTCGAACCTGAATTGTTGTCTTGGGTTACTATTTGGTCTCAATGCCAAAGGTTCAGCCACGGAAGGAATACTTTGATGAATAGAGTTGACACTATTAACAAAAAAAGTGTTAAATCTTTCAGCAATGGTGCTTTCCTCAAAAATGGCGCATCCTTCAAATGTTACACTTAAACCAGGCTTATCCTCTGGCTTCAGCATAGACTTGAGGATTTTCCACAGTTCCCGTATCGTATATTTGATTTTATTACATGGAAACCCTTTTTCGAGATTTCTAGTTTTCTTCCTTTTTCTTAGAAATTTTTAAAAATATTCATCCTAATAAATTCTTAATTGAGTCAAAAGAAATCAACCACCAGAAGGCTTCATACGAATTAGTCCAGTCGTTGTTCAGTATCCGTTGTGGAAACTTTTTTTTATATGGGAAAACCCGTTTTTACAAATTTTCGAATTTTCCGGCTTTTTCTTGGGAATTTTCAAATTTTCTTTTTTTTTCTAAACCTTTCTAAGGTGAAAGGAACAAATCATACAAAGATTGGTCGTACCAATGGTCAAGGTTCCAGCAGATTTTAGCATTCATTGTTATAGATATAGATAATTACTTTTATGGAAAAAACCTTTTATCGATTTTTTTTCTATATTTTCTGGCTTTTCCTTGAAAATTTTCAAACTTTTCATTTTTCTCAACCTTAGTTGGACCAAAATGAATAAGCCATAAGAAGACTTCATTGTAATAAGTCCAACCATTTTTTAGTTTTCATTAGAGAAGCTAAATAATTTTTTTTTATATGAAAAAAGCCGTTTTTACCAAATTTTCCCATTTTCCGGCTTTTCCTTGGTAATTTTCAAATTCTCTTTTTTCCTTACCCTTCCTTGGGTAAAAAGGAACAAATCATACGAAGCCGTCATCCAGATTGGTCCAAACGATTTTGAGTTTTAGCATCACGAACATACAAACATTCATTTTTATAATTATAGAGAAAGATGTCATTCTCAGCAAAATGATTATGTTACAATACAATAGTTGCGATCAATAAATAATCGATTTTTAATCACCAATAACAGCAAAACATTCTTCTTCTTGGTGTAACGACCTCTTGGTCATGCATGCCCGTTAGGGCCTTACAAGACTTGTTTCTCTGTTGTACGTGGATTGGATAGTCAGTCCTCTCGTACAGGGGAGGGTCCGATCTCGGTTGGGATTCGAACCCACGCCGTCGAGGTGGTGAGCCCCGGCGCTCATGGGCCGATTTTCTAACCGGCGCTACCGGTAGGGTGTCGCGGACCCCGCAAAACATTATCTAATGTAAAAATGTTCAATCGTTTTTTTCTCAATATGGTGATTTTGCCAATGGTACTCATATGAGAGTATGCATCTGCTGTTGAATGCGTCCAATACGTGTGAAATTTTCAATGTATATGTACATAGGTGCCTTTCCTGTGCACATTATATTTGTACCCAGGGCGGACCCGAGGTGAGTTTGACTTGCCAAATAAGAATTTGATTCACAGACATTGACTAACCGCGGATATATTCATCGAGTAGATATTGACGTTCGTGAAGTAAATTTGGAAGAAAATAAAACTTTGGAATAAAATCGAAGAAACAAACTCGCAAATATAGCCAACAATTTAAAGCTAATTAAAAAACATCGAAGCAGGCACGCTGGACTGGACACTACTGCTGGTGCACACACTTTCATTCGAAAGATTTTTCATCCAATTGTTCTATTTAGCGTGAAATTGCCAGTCAATTTGTGCATCGACATTGAGCAGGACATCGTAGATGAGATATTAACCTCGTTTTTCAGGTAGATTCATTTAGTAGCGTTATATGGTTTACCCAAGTAGGTATTACTTTTTTTTAAGGTACACAACCATCTCATTTTCTCACGAGACGCCACTGATGGATAAAGAAGTAAAATTTTGATCCAAGGTCACTTTTATTTTACTTAAAATTTCTCAAAAAAACATGTTGTAGCTAGGTTTAATTATGTTGACAGGTTTTGTTTAGAAACGTAACACACAAAAAACCTTTATGCATCAGATAACTGCCAATATGTAAGGAGGAAAACTGGCAAATCTTACGATGGAAAGTTCACCATAAAGACTGCGAATCAAGAAGGGTGGATCCATAATGATTTGGTGTTGTATGGCTGCCAAGGAGTTAGGAAAACTGCATGTCATTCGTGGAAACATGGATGCAATTTATTGCATTAATATTAACGAAAATGTGCATGCGAGTGTTGAAAAACTACGCATCACGAACAACTTTGGATTTTATCTGGACAACGATCCCAAACATTCAGCTTGAATTTCTAAGATGTGGTTGATCTACAACTGTCCATTTGTTTTGGCAACCCCCCACAATCTCCATTCGTGTCCCATAATTTTTTTTTTGTTCCTTTTTTTGCATATTCGCATAGAAAAATGGTTGGAGAAGTCCGCTGTCCAGTTTCGTGTCGCTAGCTGCTTCGAAGAAGAAGATAACTTAACTCAAAGTGAAAAAATTATTCGATTTTCAAATGTTCAAGTGTGTGGGTGTAGCTTTTTGTTTTTTTTTTTCATCAATCTGCTTCAGCTGCTGAACTGCTGACTTCCCGCTTACAAGCGAGCTATCGGGATCCGACGATCGCAGTTGAAGCGCATTAGCAGATAGCAGGGGGAATTTGTTCATTTCTGTTTCTTAGCTGTCCTGTAGAAAAAAGTTTTACGGCTCTGAACAGATTTGCAGCAACATTCGCGCAAAGTCAAATTTTTAGTATTTGAAAAGCTCACGTTACAATTCATGATCCAGTACAACTCTAATCCGACAATTCGGGGTTGGCTTATGAAATTAAGTCAATAGCAAATGGAACATGCAAATTGACTTGTATCCCTTCATTGGCCTTTTTTATGCTGAGATATCGAAAGGATCATTGTGTTAAAAGTAGAAACTTCAGTTCTTGCAGATCGTTCATCGATACCAGTGATTATAATGTTACAGGCATTGTAACATGCTTCTCGAAAAGTTGCACATACCATACCCGTCACAGTACGGAATGGTTCAAAAAAACTGAAAGTAGTCGTTTTGGGTAGGTTGTGTAAATTTGTCGAAACGTAAGAAGGCAACACACCGGGATTTCCATGTGCTGGATAACCTTGTTTTAGTATAACCATTCCTCCGATGATCCATTCAATATATAACATCAAAGTAACTGCGAATAAAAGATCTCGGAACCAGATCGCTGCCGTCAGTAGAAAAAACTCATAAATCTTGTTAGTTGTGATTTTTTTGCTTACTGTAACTCCTGACATTGGTGTTCTCGGTACATTTTTTACAATCCTCCAAACAAACTGAAAACTGAAATAAAAAATAAAAACTGCAGGATGCAAACAATGTGTCGAACTCATTCTATGCTTACTTATTTCCTTCAATGCCAAAAGTAGCCACATCGCTTCCGGCAACATATTTGCAAACTTTTTCGATCTATTTCACTGAATTTATTTCACTTAAATACTCGATCTTATTGGATTTCTTCTTCTTGGCGTAACGACCTCTTTGGTCATGCTTGTCCGTTAAGGACTTACGAGACTTGTTTCCTTGTTGTACGTGGATAGTCAGTCCTCTCGTACAGGGGAGGGTCCGGTCTCGGTTGGGATTCGAACCCACGCCGTCGAGGTGGTGAGCCCCGGCGCTCATGGGCCGATTTTCTAACCGGCGCTACCGCTCGGCTGTCGCGGACCCCCTTATTGGATTTATTTCACTTAAATACTCAACATTCGTGCGTGTTTTGAATGCCTTACACAAGATAGGTCAATATAATATGAAGCTGGTTTTTTCATACAAACGAAGTGGGATGCAGAGCCCGCAGGCACTATCGAACCTCGATATAAAAATTTTCGCAATTTGATCTGATGTAATCTTGTCCTCCTTCCATAGAAAAACGTGTACGTGTAGCAAACCTCTTTTCTGCCACTCATCCAAATATATCCAACACTTATCATCAAGTGATCGCTTGTTGATTAATCGAGATGTAATAATTCGATTACGTGAATTTGGACTCGTGATTTATTACAATTTTAATCGCTATGGGTAAAAAAATGATGGTGGCAGTTAGAGTGCAGAATATACAGTAATACAAAATGCAATGCCTCATTTACAAATCCCCATTTCAATAGACGAATAAAAACCAAAACAACAACGCGCCAAACGACGCGACGTAATAATTTTGCGAGAAAACGAAATCAATTTGCACCGATTTCATATACGGTAACACACGATCTAGACTATAGCGTCCCGTTTCAAAAGTAGCCCAGTTTCGGCAGAACAATCGCTCAAGCAAAGCGCGACAGAGGTAGGAGAGTGTTTGGAAATATGTATTACATTGGGGCATAAACTCGGCGAAAATATTTTGTTGAATTTTGACGTAGTAATGCATGATATTTGTTACGTATTTTATGCACCTTGAGCGAGTTTGGCGCTTCTATATTTGAAATTCACTGAGAAAACAAACTAAAACAGACAACGACGATATCTAGCCCTACCGTAGGAAGTATGTATAAAATTATAAACTGGTATAAGTAGCCTAAGGTTAATAAACTAATTGTCGTTACTGGCAACACGGCCACGCGCGGCGAAGCTAGCTGGGACATCGAGAGACCACGATCGACCCTTTTTGCATTCGAACCTCCGAGCGAGCAAGTTCAGTTTTGCGATTGTTATCAAAGTTAGATGTAGTTTTGGTTAGGTTAGGTTTAATGGACTTAGAATAAATTTATAACGTTTTTTGAAAACATAATTGGCGCTGTAGACTACAGTTAGGTGAAAAAAGTGCAAAAGTAATCAAATATTACACACGTCAAGTAGTACCCGCTTTGGCGTCGGCAGCTGAGGAATTATATTCGCTGTTCGATTCGAGGACCCTCCCTAACACATTGTACCATCGGACAAGCACGTGAGTACATTTTTTTCATTAGTGAAAGTGAAAATGTATTCAATTTATCCGGCACTACTAGATAGACCGTAATAAACGGAAATGTTTGTGTCCACACGTGATTCTGTGCAAGCACTACCAGATAGACTTGCCAGATAATTCTTTTGTTCTTTTTTTCTATTATCGGCATTTACAGAAGGCTTGATAAGCACGTGGTCGATCGAAACGATCACGAAGCATTAGCTCGACCGATATTACTTTTGTTTTATGTGGAAAAGAAACGAGAGAGAAAACCGAAACTCCGTACCAAGCTTTTTTTTTCTAAAAGACTTATCGGAAACCGATAGTTTGAGTGGAGACTCATCTGGAGATTATTCCACTACATTAAAAGAAATCGATCTACCGAAAATAGAAAATCTCTCCAGTTCAGAAAAAATGGAAGCAGATCAATTACAAAAGCTAACTGATAATATGGCTCGTTTGCAAAATGGACATGAATTGCTCATGCAAATGATCCAGCAACTGGCATCAAATCAATGCACAGCACCCATTTCTATATCCGAGCCACAACAAGATCAGGCTATTGAAGCAATTAACATCGAAAATGTTTGCAAAATTCCCGATCCCATCAAAGCATTACCATCGTACGAAGGTAATCGCAAACAGCTAACCGCATGGCTTGATACGGTCGAGAAAACGTTGAACCTATTCAAAGGCAGGGTTGATGACCGCGTGTATGAAATGTATGTCATGGCAGTGAATAATAAGATAGAGGGCAGACCAAAGGACATTCTTTGTATGTCGGGCAATCCATCTGACTTTCAACAAATCAAAGAAATTTTGATGAACAGTTTGGGCGATCGCCAAGAGGTTGCAACGTACAAGTGTCAACTATGGAAACACCGAATGCAAGACGGAATGAATATCCATAAATATTATCAGACAGCTCAGGAAATAGTGCAAAAAATAAAAATGACCGCTAAGCAGACAAAAGAGTATAAAGATAACTGGTCAGTTATCAATAAATTCATCGATGAAGATGGTTTAGCTGCTTTTATTGCTGGTCTTAGAGACCCTTTTTTTGGATATGTGTTCAAGTTTCAAGAAAAAACTAATTTTCAAAGCAATAGCCCTTCATCATCATCTTCATACCATACGTTAAATACCAACCGAATCAGTTTTCAAAGCAACTGGGTAAGCCGGATCAGCCACAATTTTTGAATTCCAATAGACAAAGTCAACCACACCCTGAACCTATGGAAGTTGATCCCTCCCTTAGGAGCAGGTATACACAAAATAAATCGTCGGTCAATAACCTAGAAGTAGATCCTCAGAACAAAGAAACAATTCAATCAAATTTTCACGTGGATCATCTTACAACCAGTATAACATAGATGATTTCGATTTTTTGCCATATTTGCCTGCATACGATAGCAAGAAAAAAATAGATTGATTGATATTATCATTAAAAACGAAAATATCCTCCTGAAAACTAACGAAAAGCTAACAAGTACAACTTTAATCAAACATAAGATCAATACAATAGATGAATCGCCCGTTTACACCAAAAATTACCGCTACCCGCACGCATACAAATTTGATGTAGAATTGCAAATTAAAGAGATGCTTGAAAGTGGCATCATTAAACCTTCAAAAAGTCCATACTCCTCACCAATTTGGGTAGTTCCCAAGAAACAAAACCCAGATGGAAAAAAACAAGTTCGCGTTGTCATTGATTATCGGAAACTCAACGACAAAACAATAAGTGATAAATTTCCTATGCCCGAGATAGAAGATATCTAGGATAATTTAGACAAATCCGAATACTTCACAACCTTGGATCTTAAATCTGGTTTCCACCAGATTGAAATGCATCCTGATCACCAAGAGAAAACTGCATTTTCCACAAGTTACGGACATTTTGAGTTTACTAGAATGCCCTTCGGGTTAAAGAATGCACCTGCTACATTCCAGCGTGCAATGAATAATATTTTATCGGACTTTATAGGATCTATCTGTTTCGTGTATTTAGATGATATTATCATCGTTGGAAGCAGTCTTGAAACCCACCTGGAAAATGTTAGCAAAGTATTAGAACGTCTTTCGAAATTTAATCTTAAAGTACAAATAGATAAATGTGAATTTCTAAAAAACAAACGGAATATCTTGGACATATAATTTCTCCTGATGGTGTGAAACCAAACCCTGATAAGGTCAAGAAAATTCTAGAATGGCCCTTACCAACCAACGAGAAACAGATACGACAATTCCTTGGTCTATCTGGATATTATCGCCGTTTTATAAAAGATTACTCAAAAATCACGAAACCTCTTACAAGTTATTTGAAAAAGGAAAACACCATCAACACTAACAATCCGGAGTACAGTCGAGCATTTAACAAACTAAAAGAAACAATAGCATCCGATCAAATACTTGCTTATCCTGATTTTAAACTTCCATTTATTTTGACTACAGACGCATCCGACATATTTGCATTCGCAAGTAGAACTTTGAACAAGGCCGAAGTGAACTATTCGACCATTGAAAAAGAAGCACTAGCCATCATATGGGCTATTCGGAAATAAAAACTGTACTTACTAGGCAATGAATTTTTATTTTATACGGATCACAAACCGCTAATCTTTATAAAAAGTTCATTGAAAAATAATAGAATTCTACATTGCAGATTAGAGTTAGAAAACTATCAGTATAAAGTAGAGTATAAGCAAAGTAAAGCTAATGTCGTAGCAGACGCGCTTAGCAGGAAAGCTGAAGGCGTCGAAGTAAACGTCCAAGAGTCTGACGAAACTGTCCACTCTGCAGACACGTCAGATGTTTACTTTATAAAGTCTAGTGAACGACCTGTAAACTATTATCATAACCAACTAATCTATCAAATTTCGGAACAAACCGATGATGTCTCGGAGACACCTTTTCCAACTTACAATAGAATAATTATAAAAAGACCTAATTTTGACGAAACCGCAATAGTAGAGACCCTGAAAAAGTATCATAATGGAAAACAAACAGCAATATTAGCTCCAGAAAATTTACTGAATCTAATTCAAATTTCTTTTAAGAATCATTTTAGCAGCTCGGGTTATTTTGTAATAACGCACTTCCAAGTCGAAGACGTGGCATCTGTCGAGGAACAAAACAGATTGGTCACGAAGGAACACGAAAGAGCTCACAGAGGAATTAACGAAGTCGAAAACCAGCTGAAGAGAGCGTATTTCTTTCCGAAGATGCGCTGTCAGATAAAAGCTGTGGTGAACACATGCACTGTGTGTAATTCACACAAATACGAACGGAGGCCGTATAATATCAAAATATCACCGAGACCGGCTACTGGGAAACCCATGGAGCGTCTACACATAGATGTCTTCATGGTCATGGAAGTCACGAAGTTTTCTGTCAATGGTCGACTCGTTTTCTAAATTTACACAAATGATCCCAATAGAATCCAAGAATTTAGTAGATGTTAAAGCAGCACTTGTAAAATTTTAGTAGTTTTGGAATCCCTCTTGAAATCGTAACCGATCACGAAACGACATTTACGTCGGTACAGTTCAAAACATTTTTAAGCAACTTAGGAACTTCGCTAAAATACGTGTCATTATCAGAAAGTAATGACAGGTCGAAAAAACTCACTCCACTATAATAGAAATTCTAAATACGAACAAACACAAATTCCAAAATTCAAACACTTCAGAACTTATACCAATATCAGTTTCATTATACAATGCTACAGTTCACTCATCAACGGGCTACAGTCCAAACGAAATCATTTTCAACCAGTTAAACGTTAAAGATCCCAAAACAATACATGAGCAGGTTGAGAAAATATTCTCATCAGTTAGAACCAGCCTAGAGCTCTCTCGACAAAAACAAACAAACAATAACGATAGGAAAGAACAACCACCCGTGATAAACGAAGATCAGGAAGTTTATGTAATGCCAAATGTTCGAAAAAAATTAGACCCAAGATCGATTAAAACAGCAGCGGTTAACGTTAAACCTAGAACATTTGAGAATTTACGGCAAACAAAAAGGCATAAGAGTAAGATTAAGAGAATTAAAAGTACAATTTAGGCTTCACCATTAACTATTCGGCCGGGGACGTCCGTTTTTTCCCCCCGGGAGGAATTATAAACTGGTATAAATAGCCTAAGTAAACTAATTGTCGTTACTGGCAACACGGCCACGCGCGGCGAAGCTAGCTGGGACATCGAGAGACCACGATCGTCCCTTTTTGCATTCGAACCTCCGAGCGAGCAAGTTCAGTTTTGCGATTGTTATCAAAGTTAGATTTAGTTTTGGTTAGGTTAGGTTTAATGAACTTAGAATAAATTTATAACGTTTTTTGAAAACATAATTATATATTTCTCCGTCATCTCCTACTTGTTGAAGAGCAGTTTGTTTACGTTTCGGCACCTAAAAAAAGTTTATTTGAGTCGAAAACATTAAAATGGTAGTCACGAATGTCAAACGATGCTGTTTCATGCAATAGTTTTCACTCAACGCACTGACAAAATTCGTCGTTATCTTTGAACTCTTACAAGAAAAATCACTCAAAACCTGATCTTTCTAAGTAGATATTTGAGGGTATCACGATTGGGAGCGCGGAAACGACAAACTTCTCGACGCTGGCCCATACAAAAGGTAAATAACACCTTGAAAAAAGCGAAAAAATTGCTGGCCGTCTCGACGATACAAAACGACGCCACCTACGTGTCGAGACGATGCGCGGATACGAAACGACGCGCGTCGTTATCGTCGAGCAGTTTCAAGCACCTCCTGGTCGATGGATCTCTACAGACCGTATGTTTCCGAGGCATATGTGGCATCTATAGATCTTGGTATTTACCAAGAACATGATAATTCAGGATGCACTTTTCATATCAACGTTGTGTTTTGACAAGTCACTTTGATTTATTTAGCCATTTAGCCATAGTATAAAACACACCAATAACTCGATCGTTTTGAAAATTGATTAAAAATCAAAGAAAGAAAAATTGTTGAAAACTATATATTTATATACCTTGGAATACTTGTATTAATACCCAGGTTGCTATTCGAGCGAATATGCGGAAACTTTCGAGCAATAACGCGGAACTGGATCATAATACCCTCAATTATTTTTGATCTCAATTCCACACGAGTCGCCAGTGATAAATATCCGTTTCTCCCTAGGAATATTACTGCGGAGCAAAACTCGAGGAATAGCACCCTATAAAACAATTAAAAACCAAAATTTAAAGAAGTTTAGTTATCCAGTATTGGTACTTGCCAATATACCGTGTTTACACAACCAAGAATGGAAATCTTTATCTCTATTAAACTTAGTTGCAGACATAATAGATATTTGATTATCACTGAATGATGCAAACATTATCACGCATACGGTAGGAACTACACAGTCATTTTGTATTCTTAGTGGTGTTGAATAACAACAATTTAGTTTATGACTCAAATGCACGCCTGTAGATGTGTGTATGCTGTGGTCGAACGTTTAAGCCTCTACCGATAACATCAATTCATAAAGCTTCTTCCAACTCATATTTGCATTTTAGCGATAAAAACTGTTCTAACATGTGCAAAAAGGTCAAAGAAGAAATAAGAAATTAATTAAGAACGATTTTCTTGAAAAATAGTGATACAATCGGTTCAAAATTTAGCATTTAACAAGAATCAATCAATATCAACACCATAAAAAAGTTAATTAGATGAAAAAAAATCAGTGTGATAATTTATCTCCTTTTTAGTGGGCCAAAATTACATGTATGGACCCAAAACTCCCGCACTAAACCTATACACATTAGTTCTCTTGTGCATGTGTTGAATACGTTAGTGTGAAATTGTCAATGTATAGGTGCCTTTCCAGTGCACATTACATTCTACCCAGGCTGGACCCGAGGTGAGTCTGCCTTGCCAAATAAAAATAATGTTTTGATTCACAGACGCTAACAAACAAACACGCAAATATAGCAAACATTTAAAAGCTAATTCAAAAATGTTTAAGCATGTACGCACTACTGCTGATGCACACACTTTCATTCGAAGGAAATGTTTTACGGCTGATACGCGCTTCGGCAAGTGGATTGATAATTGTTTATCCTATGATAGTTAAACACATTTTTTTTAAATTTTTTTTTATTCATCATACACATACAATTTTTTTTTATTCAACATTCAAGGGTGATACACCGATTAAAGCGGCTTTCAATTTTTCAATACCGTGTTTGTACCGGTGTACCGTAGTATTTGCCCTTTGCCCCAAAAAAGGCCACAGTTTCGGCGATCTCCTCTTCATCCGACGAAAATTTCTTCCCAGCGAGCATCCTTTTGAGATCTGAGAAAAAGAAATAGCCGCTGGGTGCCAGATCTGGTGAATATGGTGGGTGAAGAAGCAATTCGTAGCCATTGCCATTGTTTACTCGTTGTTGTTTTGGGTGAAATGTGAGCTCGCGCGGCACCCACCCACCCAGAGCTTTCTCATATCCAAATACTCGTGAATGATATGTCCAACACGTTTCTCAGATATCTTTAGGGTACCAGCTATCTCGATCAACTTCACAATACAGTTGCTTTTAATAATTTTGCGTTTTTTTTTTTAATGTTTTCGTCTTTAACCACCTCTTTTGAGGTGGTTCTGTAACTGTATTTGATGGTTGATTTTGGTGGGATGGAGATATTTTATCATCACGCGAAATTGCTTCTTTTCCATGATTGCTAAAAACACAAAAGTTGCGACACACAAAATGTTCTAGCTTACTAGGTTATTGTCCGAGTGCTATCAAATTTTGACACAACTCGTTTCAAGAGGAGTAAAAACTTAAAATTATGTGGTTTTAAATCTATTAGCGCTTTCTATGTGTCAGACCAAATAATTATCAGCCTGTTAATATTGCAATTGGGCGAGAAAATCAGATTTCAGTCATTAACACAATTTTGTACGAGCATTTGTGTTAACATTAGAACTACCTGATCAATCCTTTTGACTGGTCCGGTATCTGTCAACAATACTTTGTTTGTTTTTCACTCCGTCAAACTCGATTAAATGCCAATAAAATGTCCATTTATGATATTCAATTCTAATATTCGTTGTTTAAACTGAAAACTCCAGAAAACTAGTAAAATGTATCAGCTTAAGCATTAAAAGAAGTTTTAAATAAAAAAAAACATAAAGTCACTTCCAGCAAAACAACAGCTCGGGGAAGCGGCTTCTGTTAAATCTTCCACAACACAATGAAATACAAATGGAATATGGGTATATCTACTGATTTTTTAAGACCAATTTATCAGACTTTTGTTCAAGCTCAATTCATTCAACGCGTGTACCATAACACCCCACAGCATATTGGAAACCACAACTATAACTGTTCATCTCCACATAAGAAAATGTGCTAGAAAACTGGTAAAACTGCTGTCAAAGTGTAAGGAGTTTCGAGCTTCCTGTGTGCGCTAGGTGGACAGGCATTTGTTTCAGTCTTCTTCTCTTCTTTTTTGAATTTTCTTAATCCGTCAGTGATTAAACGTCAAAACGAGTGGCTTTGGTCAAGAGTTTCCTACCACCCACTAGGCAGCTCGAAATATCGTCCTTAAAACGTCCTACGCGCGAACAAACGTCCTACTCTTTTGTATGGGGATGAAACAAATGTAGGACGTTTTTCGAAACGGTAGGACAGTCGTCCTACTTCATCCTACTCATCATACAAAACTGCTCGATGTTTGTGTCACATAGGACGTTTTTTAGGACGATTTGCTCGAAATCGCCTAGCGGGCAGTTTCCTACGAGTTTCTCGTCTGTTGCGGGAACCGAGTTGCTCAGTTTCTCTGGGGAGGGTGTGCTATGTGGAGATGAACAGTAAGATAAAAATATAACTTTTGGACAACCAAAATGTATAAGTCTAATTGGAAAATATATGAGCACTTCAAGTCATACGTTTCAATACAGTTCTAGGCAAATAATTCATTCTTTAAAATAAACTGGCAATTTTGTATGTTAAGGCTTCAAAATTTTATTTTATATTTGTGTATGATGGGAAGCACTAAATGACTTTTTGTTTCTCAGGGCATTTCCTTCCAGCGGTTAGGTCAAGCTTGCTCCATTATATCTTTCATTTATTACATTTTAATTAACCACTCTCGCATTGAAAATCGTTTACCATGTGTGGATGAAGTACCATTCATTTCATAGGTTTGGTTCGACCGTTCATTTCATAGGTGTAGTCTGACTTTGGTGCACTTTGCAAAGTTAAAGTCGTTGTTCAAAAAAAAAATTAGCGTAGATACATCTCTATCTGTATCTGTATCTCTATGTGTATCTGCTTTTCATGAACCATGGTTTGTATTTAGAGTCCAATTACCATGGTTTGTATGTATGTAGAGATCTTGAAGCTCTACATGCAATCAGGCATGCCACACGAAACATTCGTTTTCAAATACATTGCTCTGTCCAATGAACCAAAATTACACAGGAAACGTGATAGGACCGTGAGCGGTTTCAGATGCCAGACTACAACCGTTTAGCCGAAGTAGGGGTGGCTGGGGTAATACGCACCCCTGAGGCAATACGCACCCTTTCCAATTTCCCTTGAAAAACGAGTTTTGGACGCGTAAAAAGTAGTCACCCTGTAAAATAAAACTAAAATATGGCCACCCTGTGAGTTTTACAGCTCTACATCAACAGAAACGCGAAATAAACGCAAAACAAAATCATTCTTAGCTCTGGCAGTTTTTGTTATAATTTGACGTACCATTCCGCTAAGGAATGGTGCAAAAATTGATATTTACCCACGAGGAATACGAAATTTAGTGAATTGAGAATCAGTGCTTGAAACTGTTCATGAAAATTTCGGTAAGTATGCAGATTTACTCATATTTTAGTTAAATATGTGTTCAACTATGAATGGGGGCAATATGCACCCAGTATGTCGGGGTAAAATGCACCAGTTTGTAAACAAACTAGAATGACGTTTGCTTTCTTTGGCAGAAATGGTTCGCAATTCACAAATCGGTTGAATGATCCAAAATTTTTTTTTTTTGAGGAATGAATTGTATCTTTATTTGACGGTGGATGTTGCCTCTTTGTTGTGGTGCGTATTGCCTCTTTGCTATGGTGCGTATTGCCCTTTTGTTTTGGTGCGTATTACCCCTAGCAAAGGAGCGTTTTCCCTCAATCAGATACAGATCGGTAAAAAATTGAACTTTTTCAAAACTGAAAAAATAACGTTTTTCATAGCAAAAAAAGCAAAAATTCCTGAACTGGTAACTAGTTTGAACCTTAATGAATTCAATTCAGTGATAAAATCAACAATCAAGAGCCAAGTTGTTAGAAAATTTTATAGTTTTCCTTAAGGGGTGCGTATTACCCTATCCACCCCTAACAGTAATTTAAGAAGTAAGATCCATGAACCCTTTTCCAGAACAATAAAGATAATCAACATGCTCCTGAGCAAACGTAAGCCTTTTGCTTTGTTCACTTAATTCCAGTTCTAGTAGTTCAACAACTAGTTAAGCTGAACTAAACGTAGTTTCGAAGCAATGACTGATTATTCGCGACATTTTCTTCTTCTTCTTTTTCTTCTCCTTCTTCTTCCATTCGATCAACACTACTCATCAACCGACCTGTTTCAGGACAACAGTGGACTACTAACCGCACTGGTGCGCTGTGAAACTGTGACTGCGAGAGATTTTACATCATTTGGACATATGAAAAATGGTAGCTGATTAGACAGGTAAGTATTAGTCAATTGTACGATACCAAAAGGTTAAAAAATCGATAAATAAGTGGACCAAAAAACTGAAAAAAATATACTGATGTATGGATTACAAGCGAATTTTTCGATAGTTGGAGTAATGGAGGTCAACTTAAGAAGATAAAAAAAAAATTAAAATTAAAGTCTTCTCTTTCTCTTTCTTTCTCTATCTCTTTCTAACGTACTTCTTCTAATGAGATGAGTCATCTGCAACGCCTTAAAACATACATAATGGCTTCCGGTAAGCATATTTATCAATGCTTCTTTTGGTATTGTTTTGGCAATTTCAACACATTTCTTGTTAAATAACATCATGACAGAAATTTGAAAAAAAAACTTCAAAGCCTTTAATTTGTGTGATCCTCCAGGTTAGCGTGACAAAGTATTTGTAATATGTTAGAAACAATTAAAATTAAAAAGTATATCTTTTTCCATTGGAAACGAGAAACTTACTAGAAAAAAATAAATTGTGCAGTGCATAAATGAACCCTGAACAGCAAACATTTCTTTTTCTTCTTCTTCTTCTTGGCGTAACGACCTCTTGGTCATGCCTACCCGTTAAAGGCTTGCGAGACTTGTTTCCCTGTTGTACGTCCTCTCGTACAGGGGAGGGTCCGGTCTCGGATGGGATTCGAACCCACGCCGTCGAGGTGGTGAGCCCCGGCGCTCATGTGCCGATTTTCTAACCAGCGCTACCGCTCGGCTGTCGCGGACCCCCAAACATTTATTTGCTCCATTTAAATGGCAAAGCATAACATTCAAGTATTCTACAACAGCACAGCATGTTGCATCGTAGTGATGCGCCACGGATGTATGAATTAGCTTACCGGTGAATTTGAGCAGCAGTCGCCGTTGGACCACGCTGCTGATACGACATTCCCGACGGAGGTGGCTGCGGCGAAGGGCCAGATTCGGTCCGCTGACCAGTTGGCCCGACCTGCTGCATTGAACGAATGGCGGCTGCTTCCATCTCATGCCGATAAAATCATCAGCGCATCGTTTCGATCAGGTTCGCAAAATTACAGGACCGAACGCAGCCGTGTATATTTGCAGCCACGCTCGCGGTCGCTTTCGCTGTTGCTACACTATTCCACAGCAACACACTGCACAGGGACCAGAATCACACACATGCACACACAGCAGAACAGGGAAGTGAAAAGACAACGATTATGAGAGAGTAGTGCACGACGATCTTGACAAACTTTGCTTCAAAGGTAAGGTTTGCTGCTTTCATCCGGTTACTCCGTTTGATCCAGTTGACTGTACTTGTCAATCGTCGCAGCGAGTCGTGTGTGTGTGTGTGAGTGTGTGTGTGTGTGTGTGTGTGTGTGTGTATGTAGGAATGTGTAGGTGAAGGGATATACTCGACAAGACCACCACTATTTTATTCAACACTTTTTCCTTTTTCTACGGCTACTTTGCTTCCTATATTCGAAAACGCACTGCACACGATAATGCTGCTTCTTTATTATCTCCCCACTCCACATACCATAATTTCAAAGATCAGTACACTAGTATGCGTTGTTTTCACGCTATTTTTTCATGATTTTTTCGTAGCACAGCGAGTCGACAGCGTGTCGACAGACTCTTCCACTACTGCTGTGGCACACTTCTAGAACTTCTTTTCTTTCCCTTGATACTTTTTTTCGTGCATTTCTTCAACGCTTTGTTGTGTTTTGGGACTGCATTGAAAAACTTTTTACACTCATTTTTTTTCTCTTTTAGGCACACACTTCACCTAGACTTAAATGTAAGCTCTCCGTAATACAACCACTAAACAAAACACATTTACTTTTAAATTTAATTTTTCATTCCGATGCCTCTTTTTTTCACCGTAACTATTTAACCGAAATATGTAGCTCTTTAATTTTTCACTACATTTGCTTCACTGTAACATCAATCATATTATTAATTAGATGCAAGGGTAAAGGCTTGCATACATTCTCGTATTGCATATACATACTTAGCGTATGAATGTTTCGTGTAGGGATATCGATCCTCGAAGCGTAGACATTAATTTACAAAGTACTATGCACATGAAATGGTTAAGATGCAACAAAAATCGAAAATTAATTTATAACAAGTAAATATTGAACATTGCTTCATGATTGAAAAATTGTTTTAATCACCTGTAACTGCGGTTGACAACATTTCACGAAAATACGAGAATGGAACTTTAAACAGTAGGGTTAGAAATTCAAAAGTAGTGAGAATTGGCTGCTAAGAATTAATTCGCCCTTATGAGCAGAGACAAATATTACTTTAACTTTACTCTTCTAAGGACCACGGGTAGCTTGCGCGTAATCGATTCAAACTCGACCCAGGAACTTTAGGGTGCACCCCTGACAGCCTTCCGTACGGCAGGACTGCATATCCATGCAGAAAAAGAAGCTCGACTAAAGTCTCGGCAAACGGTAGATGCAACCGGTGATAGTTGTTATGCCAAATTTTGGCATACTAATGGACATTTTTTCTATTCATTTCATTCATTCATGATAATTTCTTTGACAAATATTCCTATATTTTTAGTAAAAAAACATGCTCTTTTACAGTTATAGTGAAATTAATAGATGGTTTAAGTTGCCAGCTAAAATAAGACAATGCTAGAAAATACCAAAAAGGAAATTATTCAAACAGAGCAGAATTATAAACTTAATCCACTCAGAAGCAACGAAACAAACGGAAACCAACGAAAGCAAAAATTATTGTGAACAAATAAGAGCGCACCTTGAGCCCAGAGAGTGAGCGAGGAAGAGAATTTCTTTTTCTATAGACAAATACGCAATCGTGCGATGAGCAAAGAAAGGAGCAAAGAAAAAAAATCATACAAAAAATGTGGGACACACCCTGGTTCGATAAGACGCCAGACGTGAAGTAACGGAACAATTCTTTACCAAGGACCGACATGGCAAAATCATACATAGGATACAAAATGAAACAGATACCAAAGGGAGAAACGAACAATCAGCTCACCATCCGCAAGATACACCCTTCGGGTAAGTTCCAACAGTTTAGCTTCGGTTTTTCCGTACCCCAACTCGGAACTTGCATGGATATCGCGGACGCAAGCCACAATCTGTACAACCAATAGCACACTAAAGCTAGTATGTAGTAGCTTATGTTACTTCAATCGAATAAAGCTAACAGTGCAACAGCAGCTCCAAGATAATCGTTATGTGCCATAGAAACGCAAGAGATTTACATAGGAATGCATTCATTATTTGATGCAATACGAGAAAAATTACATCTATGCTTTAAATTAAAACAAAACCAAGCTTGAGTTATGATTGAATCCGAAAGCTTACTGAGGGATGCTAATGATACACCGTTATTCGATAAAATAGCTATAAAATTACTAGCGATAAAATTACTTAAATAAGCAAACATCTTTTTCTTGCAATTAATCAAAACAATTATTTTTGATGAAGCGCATGCATGTGTGAACGTTCATACAAAATTAAATGTATACGGACTACTAAAGTTTTGTTACTATCCTTTACACTTGTTATCCGATTATAGAATTATAGCCGGAACAAACACGTTTATTTCCCATTAACAAGTTGATGAACCGACCGCACCGACTATGAATGTGCGGAATCCAAAACTTTTCAAACCACACAACAGCACAGCACATCACAATGAAATCGTAGAATAGGAGAAGACATATTCTGTATCACGAATAATGCAGATTCGAATGCTTGAAATCTTGGTATTAAATTAGTAAGAGAAATAAAACAGATAAACTCATGTATACCAATAGTGATGGTTTCACTTCATTTCACAGGAGCTTTCTTTTTCCCAAACACCCAAATGACCTTCGCTGGTGTAGAACATCGTTTCTGATGAACGTTCTCGTATCACTTGATAACACATTTCGTTTGACACACTTTTAACGTAAGACACAAGACCATTTTGGCTGCCGTTAATTGCAAATCTTCACAGTGGATTCTGTCACAACGTGGCTCATGCGGGAAGCTGAGGGCAAAATTCAACTTGCTTCTTTCTATGTATTATGTGCCGCATCAAAATTCTCTATGGCGCTAGAGCAGTAATTTTAACCCGTTTGCGAATAAGGTAAATCCAGGACCGTCAAATTTTCGGGACGAAGTTAAACGCACTCATCGGATGCGATGCGTTTTCTTGCCCACGGCCTTGTTCTGCTCTACCTTTGCGTTTTGGACGTTCGCGGCCGCACAGGCAAGACGGACAGAGCGATGGGGTTCGATGGTGACGACAACGGCGATGACGATGGCACTGCCAGCAGAGGCTGTCGCGAGGATGATGATGATGAGATTCTTGATAATGTCTTTACGGTGGCTTTGGTTTGAAATTGTACCGATGTAAAACTAACAAATCGTCCGGTAGATGGTAGCATCCCGGAAGAACACAAATAAGCACCAGGAAAAACTCTTTACCGTATGGAATTCAACGCTTTATGCGGGAGCCCTACAGAACTGGTGCTGCACACGCGACAGCGGCCATTTTCTTTTCGTGAGAAACATATTCAGCCGCGAAATACACACTCTCTCGACTCACATTCAACTACACTACTACCAGCAGACACATTCACGTATTCGTTTACTCACACTATTACGTGCGTTGCCCTGCTATTCTGCGTATTCAAGTATTCAGCTCGTCACATGCCTAATACGCACAAAAAACGATGCTGCTTATTCCTACTGTATCGTACATTCTGTAGCTCTTCATTCGTTCAAACGAACCAGTTTCTATTTGACAGTACGTTCTCATTCGCACTACAACTGACTCTCTCTCTCTCTGCCTAACGATGCAACCGCCAACTTCATAAACGTTGCCAGTCTCTGACTAACACATCTACATTTCTGCTCTATAATACGTGCTTGGTTTGATGGTGGTGGTAATACTGGGGGCAATAAACGTTTCTGCTGCAGATGTACTGCTAATAATGGTACGCTTTTTTAACTATCTAAAACCCTATTTAAGTTATCAAAAAGCACTCACTAATTAGGAATTACATGCGCAACTTTATCCTATTAAAAGTGATTTGAAATAGTCGTTAGCAAGTATGTATCTAAACTCTGCCATGCACCGAATATGGGAACACTCAACGTCAGTGCAGCGTAAACGTCTACAATGCGAAATGGCTGATATTATGCCACATAATAAAACATGAAACCCAGCACTACTCCTCTCACAAACAGCACGTATGCCAATGCTACGTTTTGCTGCTAGTTCTACGGGTTAATGAAATAACAAAGCAAAAAAACTTCACCACTTTACCATGCCTGGTGCTCCAACTCATGTGAACAGGATTTTTTTGCTCACAAAATCAGGTACAATCCATGATTCGCCGCCCTGTTTGTTTTGCGGTTCATATCAGGTTTAGCATATCAGATGTGTATTGAACATTGACATATAAACTAACTAGGGCCCAGACAGACAATGATTTATTTTGGATTAAATTTATTTTTATCTTGAAGTATTTCAACAGTCTACGAAGTGCATTGTTTGCATTATAATACGCTTATTGCCACCCGGTCTTAGTCATAGAACGCACATAGTTCAACCTATGTTTTACGTTACCGCAAAATAGGTACCCAACGCAGGAACAAGCCGAGCGGGTGGTGGGTAAATGGCAGCAGGACAACTTTAATCAGCTTTAAGATCGATCTCAGTTGTTTCGGCTCCTCACACACACCCAAACTCGTCGGTTTCATCACCCGACGTCGCCAATGTCGCTATTTTTTGCTGGTCAAATCGTTTTTATTCGTTTCGCCGCAGCAGTCGACAAACATTCTTACTGTTTTCCTTGTCTAGCATACTTTTCCAATATGTGTATTGTTCCATTACATGAAAATGACAAGCGCTAGTGCATGACGACAGAAGCACTGCTCACTCCATTCGTTTCCTATCGCATAGCGTTTACTGCCCTTGATGCCTTACACTTCTAGTTTGTGTTTTCCACTAGGGACTCTCTTCAAGCCAGGAAGCACAGAATAATCTACACCGACCACCGCGTGACCTTTTATTATCGCTTCTGCACTACTTACTCACACGCGCTTCGCTCATTTTACACCAAGCCCTTCACCATTTCTTTGTTTTTTTTTTTCGTTTCTTTTTATATATTTCTCCTACGCCTTGCATGTATACACACTCACTTACACGTACACGTTAGGAAAGTTTTCGCATTTTTTTAGTCACCTGTATTATTTAAGAAATCTCTTAAATTAATTGAAATTGAGGTTTTACATCCTGCGTCGCAAAAACTTTAATTCACGTATTCTATAGTTAGCTTGCAACCTGCTAAATGAAATGCCTCCATTTGATTTCAATAATAAGGACAGGTTGACCTTCAGATAGAAAGAGCATATTTTATCATTGAAGCAAGAAGAATGTTTTATCATTTGTGTGACCTAACATTGACATTTTTTCCTACTTAAGTCGTTTGCGCATAATTTCACATTACCATCATACTTCTAGCGGGCGGAAAAGCTACAGAATTAAATTAAATAACTCTGTATTTTTATATTTCAACAGCTAATCTCTTCTTACAATGGACAAACGGCACTCTTTTAAGTAGGTACGCCATGTGAGCAGAATGTCGATCAAAGTTGGTTACGGTGACATAATATCAGATTTCTAAACGTGTGCTTTCTTTTGGCAAACGGTGTGAATAATTCCATCTAACTGCAGTAAAAGATAACAGACAAAAGTATCATCGTCCTGAAAGGCAATGAATAGCAAGCTGTTGGGTAGATCGTTTATTAAAACCAGCCATGGAGCTACACGCATGCATATGATTCAGCAAAGGTTCGATGCGTATATATGTATTTATAGAAAGATAATTGGTCCCGTTTGCTATATTCTTTAATCTTCATTCATTGCACACCGCCTGTAGAAGTGTGTCGGTGAAGCAACAGCAAGTAACAACAAACAATGTAATGAAAGTCACCAAAGGAAGGAATTGCTCAAGATATCTGATCATTTTTTCTTTCTCGCACGTAAGACAGATGCTCCACGGTTACATCGGGAAGATGCCATACCGTCATAAAAGTCACATTAAAAAGCAGCTAAAATTCGCTGACTTCCTATTTGGGTGTTCCATTTGGGAAGGATAGTTCTTCTTTGTTTATATCACATCCCATCGTCTCGTTTTCAGCCTTTTGGAAATAGTATTTAATGCCTGCATAGTTATGAAAAGAAGCAAAAAAAATATATTCATTCTCTCTCGACTGCCCAGTATTTTTGTTCGTTGGCAATTTTTACAGAACGCTCCAGACGTTACCCACGAACGGTTCGGAGCAGGGCACGATAAGGCAGGGTAATGGTTGCTCGACCAAGAGCCGTTGTAAAATCCCGTGTGCGAGAAAAACAAACCTAGGATAAAGCGAGAAGGCAAAGCGAGAAAAATAGAAACTGCTGAAAAGAAGTAACAGAAAACCCATAAATGCTGAAAAGAAACAGCAGTTTTAATTTCATGGATCGGAATGTGATAGCTATATGGCGGTTGTTATTGATGCGATAGAAAGAGAGCTGCCTCTACAAAAAGACAAGACAAAATGTGGTAAACGAAAAATCACGGCAACGTCGCAATCACCTCGGGGAAGTATGAGTATTTTATTCTTTTTTTACCTGCTTTTTGTCTTTGTCATTTTACCGTCAACATCATGCTTGACAAAAAAAAAATATCTATATATTTATTCAAAAGAGCCAGATGAAGCGGCACACCAGCAAAGGTGCAACAGAGAATTGGCATTAGCTATTGCATTCAAAAATAAGAACGGTATTTGGTTTCACCTTACTTTTCTGGCTATTTTATGAATTCGGAATCTGTATTTAACACTTTTGGGAAAAATCTTTGAAAAAAAAAATGGTTTGCATCTCGTGGATGATATTTTGGTTCGGCACGGTATTACAATTATTTGCTCACCCCGTGTTGAAAACATGCCAAAGTTAAATTCTTAAACTTGACCCTTTAACAACCCGCCCATTTCAAGAATATAAATATTCTTCCGTGGAATTAGTGAGTATAATCGTTCATGCACGTAACTATGCGTTAGTAAGATAGAAATAATGAAGATATTGCAAACTGTATTGAATACATACACATGCATTGTCTCGGACACGGAACATGTTCAAGGTTCCTAGTACATTTAGTTTATACAAATTTTATAACTAACTATTCACTTCGAGATCAGTCCACTGTGTTTAGTTTTGACATTTATAGCTGGGTATCATAGAATTTTGAGAATAAATAAAGCTGGACCACTAGCAGGGTATTTGGAAGCAGTTCTCGAGCAATAGATTTCTTTGAAATTTTTTACAGCAATTTTCCCATGGTAGAAAATGTCATTGGAGCTCTAGAATTCTGAATAGCACTACGAGTTCATTGCGAAAGTACGACAAGCAATACATTTCATTGCTATATTTCCGTTTTTGACGAGCCCTGGAGTTTTTCTGAATTTAATCCACATATTGTACTCGAAGATTCGACAATTGTTTAATAAAATAATACTACATACTTACTGTGTAGCAAACATTTTTGATTGAATAGATACGAATATCAATTTCGATACTTTTTTTTAATATGCATCATATTTCATTTGTTCATATTATATTTTGTGTATATTGTTGAGCAGATCATACATGATTCGATTCCATCACAATTACACTTTCGATTTTTCTTTCAAACATTAAATGTGTTTCAAGTCATAGCTTTATTGCCTTTTCAACAATATATAGTATTTAACTACAAATTGAACTCATGTGTTACGTTCAAAGAGTTACCTACACAAAGTGGACTTTGTTGTAGAAGTCAAATTGCTATTAGTTACAACATTTGCTCACAAACCGACCTGAAGAAACGCAGTTTCATAGAAAATAACCTTGACTCCGCGGCGAAAAGGCGAATAGCGAATTCTCTCCCAAAATAGAGCTCTTCAACTGGTTCAACGACCTTCGATTAGATATTTTCATGTCAATATAATATATATGCATTAAATTTTATATATTCATATTAACATAACATAATATTATACTAATATATTGTAAAGTATTGTAGAGTTCCAATGTTTAGCGGTGAACAATTTAACGATGACGACGTCAGAAGCACGTCTTTCTTGTTCAAAGGCACACTCAAGAGTGTTCAGTTTATTCCTCGACGTTCGTTTGACAGTTTCTTAGCTGGTGGTGGACGCAGCCACTTATATGACAGGTGCATGGCAGTTGGTGGTCGCAGCCACCATCATGACAGACAACTTATAAGTACCTTATGATAACCAAGGTGTATAAAATAGAAGGTGAAGTCGTTTAGTGTAAAATGACATTCATGACTTGACATAACACTTCTGGGGTATTCACCAAGGTGTATAAATATAGAAGGTGATTTTATGTCGCTTTGGAGGGGGTGCCATATTTGAGAAGAGTTATGTCAAAAGCCCAATCCTTTTCCGATACCCGCCCCCCCTCCCCCCCCCTCCCGCTACCGCAACAACCTATATGAATACCACAGAAGTGTTATGTCAAGTCATGAAATGTCATTTTACACTGGACGACTTCCCCTTCTAATTTATACACCTTGGGTATTCACGAGGGTTTTGAGGGGGGGCATCGGAAAAGAATTGGGCGTTTGACGAAACTCTTCTCAAATATCCCAGCCAACCATTTTGACCAAGGTGGGTCCTAAGGGAGGTGAGCTCAAAGGCCTGGTCGTGGCAGCCATTTTGAAATTAATTTTTGACAATCGTTCCTGGTTTTGTTTACCTACAAAAGGATAACGACGCGTTAGCAAGCTGCTGGTTCCAGTTGATACGGTTACCGGAAGACTCTGCCCTCATTAGCCAAAACTTTACTGAGGACACAGTTCCATCTACGATGCATTGCAAAGTCATCTAGTAAATGAGGTTGGACGAGATGGTTAATGCGGTTAGGTCGTCCAAAGGCACATATGTTAACACTTTGTTGCTACAATGCTACACGAAACGTGTTAGTTAAAACGACAATATCTTCATTATATCTCATTTTTCCCCATTCCATGAGTTATTTTTGCAAAAAAACAGCTGAACAGGATAAATACGGCATTCTTACGCTATCGGAAAGAACTTTGGAAACAACAACTGGCAAATTGTAAGCATAAATAAAGCCCGGAACGATTGTCAAATTTTTCCTTTATTTTTCTAAAAAAATCAAGGTGATTTGTTCGGAATGAACCCACCTGGATAGTAATCACTTTGATTTTGACAGCGTCCGGAACAACATGGTGTGCGAGAGTGAGTTCAACGCGACTGAATCACAACCTTTCCTTTTCACACTGCCCTCGTTCAGAAGAACTGACGATCGGTATGCCGGACGGTGAGAATGTCAAACGAATGATTGTGAGATTGTGTTGGTTAACAACAATTTTTTTTCGATCAAAACAGAACAGACCAGGCTATTTTTATGAGCTAGAAAAATATTAAGTGTCCAAATTGTTTAATAATATCTTGAAGAACTTTTTCCAACCGGCATCGACGTATGGGAAGTTTTATTTAAGATAATCTATATGATAAGTACTCGTGCTGAATGGTAGCTACTTCTGGACACAGGAACCGGTAAGTTTGGCAACCGGCGCCGTCATCGATGGAAGTGATCAACAGCCAGTGCAAATAGTACGATCCTTGTTGGCTTTTGTTGTAATGCCTATTAATATATTATTCCTCGTTGATTGCTTTCAGTTAACGGACATTGTCACGGGAACGTACGTTTTCAAGCTGACGGTCTACGATGGGCAAAGACTATTGGCAAGCGATACGGTTAGTATCATTGTCCGTCCTGATCCCTTGTTGATGAATATGGCATATATGGCACCCCTTCCAAAGCGACATAAAGTCACCTTCTATATTTATACACCTTGAAAAGAAGCCCGGAGTATTACATTAGACCATGTTGATAACGGTCGGACGTTACTCGGGGTCAACACTACAGCGCGACGTCCCGTCACAAAACGCGACGTCGCCTGACAGGCGCCCGAACTCCATACAAAAAAAATGTCGCACAAATCGCGCTAGTGTAGAAACAACGAAAAACGCGACATCACGCTAGCTCTTGTCAAATGTCAATTCGAAACGTAGACAAACCGACCGGACAAAACGTAAACAAACCGAAACACAAACGCGAACAAAACGAGCAATATTCTCCACGAAACATCGGATTTTTCGTTGTACTACTTATTTCTAGCCTTCACAAATGTAATTCAGTTATGAAACTCAGTTTTAATTGATATTTTTACCAAAGTTTTTTCGGGTGCCGAAACGTAAACAAACTGCTCTTCAACAAGTAGGAGATGACGGAGTAATATATACTTCCTACGTTGGGGCAAGATATCGTCGTTGTATGTTTAAGTTTGTTTTCTCAGTGAATTTCAAATGTAGAAGCGCCAAACTCACTCAGGGTGCATAAAATACGTAGCTAAACAAATATCATGCATTACTACGTCAAAATTCAACAAAAAAATTTAACCGAGTTTGCGCCCCAATGTGATACATATTTCCACATACTCCCCTACCTCTGTCGCACTTGGCTTGCGCGATTGTTCTGCCGAAACTGGGCTACTTTAGAAACGGGACGTCGCGCTGCAGTGTGGACCCCGAGTTACGTTTTAGTTTGTTTACGTGATCTAAATTGGCGGCAGGTAAAAGTGGAATTGTGAATCATTATCAAATATAAAGTTTATGAATGGTGTTGTTGAGTTCCTCCTCCAAAATTTTGCGTAGAAGACTACTCGCATTTTGGTTTCTCTCCAACAACATCGGCCACATCTATATACGTTATATATATCTATATCCGACGTTGTTGTACAAGCGAATGAAACTTTTCCTGAAACGTTTCAATTAAGCAAATGCGTCCGTTCCCGCCAGGTCGTAGTTTTGCGTTTTTTAAACATAGCGGGAACGAAATCCGTTTTTTTTCATATGGAGTTTCCCGTCGTCCAGCGGGATTCCCGGGAATATTCGTGCGATTACTGCTGTGTCTAGCCGTTGCTTAAGGCGAATTCAATGTCAAATTTTCCCGATTCGGGCGCTGTGCTGTGTTTCTCTCGCAGAGTAATTGCTATGCAGGTGGGTTCATAACAAACAAAGTTCCTTTGTTTTTCTAATAAAATCAAGGCAATTTTTTAGGTATATTATACGTATACTTCATCATTTAGTGCAATTTAGCAAAAACATATCAGAGTATTTTTTTTTGCAGGGTCGTCATGGTCCTTCATCTCACCTACATTTTGGTTGCAGCAGGTCAAACCCGAGGTAGGCAGTCAGTTTTTTTATAAGGGGGTGTTGTGTTCAAATGTTCAGTTGTGTACTGTTCAATAGGAAATGGGGCAGAAAAGATGTTATGCTATCGTGGGAGTAATTTTTGAGAAGATCGTTTACAATAAGCAAGACCCATTAGGGCGTTACTGTTTTGTTTATTATTTATTACTCATAAAATACTGTACTAAATAATATTATTGAAGAAATATCCCTACGTTGTGTTTTCTCTTCTTTAAGTGACCTTTATTTTAACATAAAGATCGTAACTCACACTTATTACGTGGAGACAAGCTACGAACGTCCAACTTGTTAAGTGGAATCGCATACGGATATGTTCATTTAACGATCATTTAGTCCGGCGTCTAGCGTATTTTTTATGAATTGGATGCACTTTTCAATCGTTTCCGTTGGCAAAAATGATCGTTAAAATCAGAACAAATGATTGCTACTCATCTAGGCTAAATTTAAGATACTGGGTCTATGAAAATGGGAGGTACTTATGCGATTCAATCTATTGTTTTGTGTATAGTTGTTACTGTACTAATATTGTAATTCGACGAATTCCTCCAAACGCTCTCTAGCTGCATTATATTTTGCAACTAGCTCTGTTAAACTAACATTTTTGGACACTATATTTGCTTTATAAAAACCTTCATTCAATACATTTGGCTGGTGCTGCCGGACCACCTGATAACGTATTTTGACATTGCCAGATGCAATTGTTTCGTGACCGTAGCGGCTAAGCACACTGATATTCTTCTGTAAAACAAAATAAGTAATGGGTAATGCACAAGCTGAATGTTTCTAATGTTTACTTACCTTCCCGTAGAACGATGTTAAATCGATTTCTCGCCGATTACCAACCAAAAATTCTTCTAAACGGTCAAATGACATACTACAGTGGGTAAGTTTAATGACATTCAAAGTCACTTCGGATTTTGTAGGTCGTAGTTGTATTGAAAGATGACAAAAGCTGTAAATGAAGCACAATACCAATAAGTTGATTTTTTAAAGACACTATGTTGCTTTACGTACCCGAGATATTTTTCCCGCTGGCAGCTGTCGATAGCAATGACTTCGAAGAAAATACTCAAAATACTGTTATGCATTTCCTCGCACTCGCTCATTATCAGGAACAACTCATGGCAATGTCCAAATTGCCAATTACCGATATTGTTTTTTGAGCTGTGAGTACTTCCTAACAACGTAGCGTTTTCTTCCGTAGTTTTAACGTCAGTGGGTAATACTATCTGATAACGTACATGGATTTTATCGTACTTGAATTCTGAAGCACTAACGATTTCTAACAAGATTAGCAAATTTTGTTTTAAGTGTTTTGGCATAATGAAGCGTTCATCTCGAGCAAGGGGTAATGCATCTAAAGTTTTTTTCATGCTTGTAGCAACAACATGTGTTGGAATATTATGAGCCTCAAGGATGTTACCCTTAGCTGTGCATTTTTCAAGAGAATAGTGATACATTTGTAAATTCGAGCCTCGTACCTCATGATAATACGGATCTATGGACATTCGGTTGAAATCCGGATATACAAGTAGCATGCCTTCTTTAGGAAACCATTGAATGCTGAACATCAACACATCCTCCCCTAAGTCCGCCATCAGATACATAGATTGCTTATCAACAAGTAGAACGTCTGTTAAACGGTGTTGGGTTTGATTGTCAAGATCATCTGGAGAGAAATTGTCTCCTTCAACGTAAGTAAACAACATGCTCGGCATATTACTCTCCAGTTTAAAACGCTTGTAGTACAATTTTTGACGCTCCGTTTTGCAGTTTTCCTTAAATCCGTAGTATTTAATTTCATGTTGGCTGAATACTTTTTCCTGCCAATAAACAAGCCGACTCTCTTTAGAATTATTTTCTGGAATTTCTTCTTTGTTAAGATTCATGTTGAGTCCTTTCATGGTAGGTATATCAATTAGAGAATGGATTTTTTGAATGGTCAATCTAGAATTAGAAAATTGGAAATAAGCAAAACAGATAAATTGTTGAGTTGAATTTAGTTGTTTGAAAAAAAAATTACATACCTGAATTGTAATTTAGAAATAGGCGATCTTGTACGGTATACACCAGTTTTGAGTATATTGTTGCTTGCGAACATTTTAAACGCAACTACAATTGTAGCGCATATCAAATACCTCCTTTGTAATGTATCTTATAATTCATTTTGTTTATTCCAATGTTGCCATAGAGATGCACTGCAGCTCAACATTATGCCAGGCCATGTCGACACCCCGCTAGGCGATTTCGAGTACTTTCCTCCATCCGCAACCACCCCTGACCTATACTTTGGATGTTGTGTACAAGACTCGGTGCATGCTTTCTCCCTTACACGCCCAGGCTATTTTTTTTCTATCTTCCTCTTCTGTGTTATGAACGTACCGCTTCGATCCAACATGGTGTGTGAAACATGGTAGCCCGTGTCTGTACACTTGTGTGTTTCCTTGTGTAGGTACTAGAATTGCTCGACGATTCGGTGAAAATTTGACAAGTCCAAAGCGCCATTTGTAGTCAAGATCCCGCTAGGCGATTTCGAGTACTTTCCTCCATCCGCAACCACCCCTGACCTATACTTTGGATGTTGTGTACAAGACTCGATGCATGATTTCTCCCTTACACCTCCAGGCTATTTTTTGCTATCTTCCTCTTCTGTGTTATGAACGTACCGCCTAGCGGGGTTCTCGCCTAGCGGGGTGGTCCCGGTTGCACCGAACTCGTTCATGTCTGAGGTGGCAACGGTGATCGAGCATGAGATCAAGGAGCTTGCGGATACGGTGTAAAATGCGGTGGTGACGAATATCACCTCTTCGATCACTTCCGTCTACTCGTTGGCAGCAGACGGCGGTCATACAGGACGCGAACGGTTCGCTAACGCTCTGTTACGAGGATGCGGCCCGTCGTAAGAAAAACTCGTCGCTCAGCAGCAGCAGCAAGGAGAATGTTACCTCTCAATAATCGGGTAGGTCGGTAATGAAAGATGTTACTTTCACAAAGCGTAGTGGAAAGTTGGTTAGCAGCGCTGGAAACAGTCCCGAGTCGCCGGGTGTTTAGTACGCTGAAGAAAATGACGCAGACAATCTCTTGTGCCTTTGAATCGAGCAGGCAGTAAGCTAGGTCAGACTGCATCAGCTAAACCATGCTTCCTTCGTAGTTTGCGCTTGCATTCTCGAGATGGGTATTCAGGCTGCACAGATCGATCTTACTTGTCCTGCGGCACCAATAGAACGTAGCCCAGGAACATAGGAGCTCCTACGCTAAGTCGAACGTTTGTTCCCTTACTCGGGGTCCACACTACAGCGCGACGTCCCGTCACGGAACGCGACGTCGCCTGACAGGCGCCCGAACTCCATACAAAAAAAAAAATGTCGCACAAATCTCTTCTTCTTCTTCTTTCGCTATGCGAGTCGGGGTATATCCTCCTACGCTAAGTCGAACGTTTGTTCCCTTACTCGTAATCAGAGGCGTACCGACTCTGTCCGAACTCCTATGAAGGGGCTCGTCCTTTAGGACTGGCTATAAAAGCCATATGTCCACCCGCCGTCCACGGGAGGGATAATTCCTTCCGTTGTCAGGACACAAGAACTCGTGGTCCGCTTGATTGACTCAAACAGCACGAGATGTGCGGCAGCTAGGATTTGTCTGACCTGAGCTCCAGCTCGGCGTGACCACGCGGTCGTGCCGTAACCTTACTTTTCCGCTAACCCTTTCAGGAAACTTGTGCACTGCTAACCTCCGCTCTGATTCACTACCGAACTTCTGTGGTATATATGGGTTTTGAGGGGCGGGGGGGGGGGGGGGGGGGGGGGGGGGGTATCGGAGAAGGATTGAGCTTTTGACATAACACTTCTCAAATATGGCACCCCTGGCAAAGAGATATAAAGTCACCTTCTATATTTATGCACCTTGAAAAGTAGCCCGGATTTGCCAAATAACCAGCGCGCACGAACTTATGATGATGATGATGATGATGATGATGATGAGTCCTACCTCTTACCCCAACACAGGTTTGAGAATGGCGGAGTTATCATAAGATATTTGTTTAAACTTTAAAGCAAATCACGAAGTGGTGGGATCAAAGTGAACCTTCACGAAAAAGACCAGTCAGCTCTCTTTTCCTTGCGTACAGCGGTTAGCACAACTTCCATAAGACAGGAATCGTGGAACCGCTCTCCGGAGTGCACGGCCAAAAAATGCTCTCTCCTATTCATGTAGCCGGTATCTCCCTTATCCTACATATGGAGGGGAGTTACCACTTTCCAGGATTGGCAAATTAAGCAAACCTTATCCGTGAAACAGTTGGTCACGTCGAAAAAATCATCAATGGATGAATTCGAGGCGCCTGCCACGTGATTCCCTACTACCAATTTTGAATGAACTCAGGCCTATCCCCGTGGATCGGAGCGAGACGCAGCGACTGACTTATGCTCCGTCGCATTCGCGCTGCAGGGCCGACAATTTTCGACCCGCCCGCGAGCGTAACTTATATGAAGAGTGAGCAAAACTTGTATGAAGCCTGAGCACGCGTGGATACAAACAAGTGCGAAGCCCTCAAAGAGCGCAATTCGCTCCATACAATTACACGCTCTCCACCGTACGGCAGTGCAGAGAGTGTACGCGAAGACCCCGCGAGAGCCTTAAATGGCCTGCTCTTGGTTGAGGCCTACGCTAGCGATCGCTAACGATGCATGCAAACGCATCGTAGCTAGATATATATTGTACATTTAGCGCGCCATTCTCAAGCAAGAGCGCCGGTCTAGTGGTTAGCGTACACAGACCGGAGTTGGAGAGGTTGGGTTCGAATCCCGCTGTGTGCTCGAGGCATGAGAGTGTTGTAGAAGGCAGAAGAGAGAAGGGGGCCCATCAGGGCTCTCCTCTTTTTCGTTTTTGCCGGCTTTGCTCCGAATGAATTATCCCGGTTTAACTGGACGATCGTTGAGAGAACCGTTGACAAAACCGGGACCCATTTTGTATGGAGAAATGTTCATTTTGTGTTGGATGGGTTGCACAAGAGCGACTGATACACCCTACTACCAATTTTGAATGAACTCAGGCCTATCCCCGTGGATCGGAGCGAGACGCAGCGACTGACTTATGCTCCGTCGCATTCGCGCTGCAGGGCCGACAATTTTCGACCCGCCCGCGAGCGTAACTTATATGAAGAGTGAGCAAAACTTGTATGAAGCCTGAGCACGCGTGGATACAAACAAGTGCGAAGCCCTCAAAGAGCGCAATTCGCTCCATACAATTACACGCTCTCCACCGTACGGCAGTGCAGAGAGTGTACGCGAAGACCCCGCGAGAGCCTTAAATGGCCTGCTCTTGGTTGAGGCCTACGCTAGCGATCGCTAACGATGCATGCAAACGCATCGTAGCTAGATATATATTGTACATTTAGCGCGCCATTCTCAAGCAAGAGCGCCGGTCTAGTGGTTAGCGTACACAGACCGGAGTTGGAGAGGTTGGGTTCGAATCCCGCTGTGTGCTCGAGGCATGAGAGTGTTGTAGAAGGCAGAAGAGAGAAGGGGGCCCATCAGGGCTCTCCTCTTTTTCGTTTTTGCCGGCTTTGCTCCGAATGAATTATCCCGGTTTAACTGGACGATCGTTGAGAGAACCGTTGACAAAACCGGGACCCATTTTGTATGGAGAAATGTTCATTTTGTGTTGGATGGGCAGTTCCTACAGAAAGATCAACTTCAAATTTCTACTTTTACGCGCGCGTGTCTCAAAGATATGTTGTTCCATTTTTTTTTAATTTACATTAAAATTTGCAAAACAAAAATCTCATCATCATCATCTGTGAGATCGTGATGACAAGAGCGATGCTTACAAACATTAAATTTTCACAATAGACAACTACGAGACATTACACATTCTACAGGGTTCTACTTGACAACCTGCTTAACTGTCCGATCAATAACCGGGTACCCGGGTACCCATTTCAGTTTCCATGGGAGAATTTTGTAACTTTTCTTCCGAATCGTTTTACGCCACTTTAGATCCCCAGAAATGAAGGCTTTTTGCACCAAATTTGCAACACCGTGCATAGTACTTAATAACTCAATAATAGTTATAAGTGATTAAACAAAACTTCCTCCATACAATAACAGGGTACCCCCATCACATCACTTAGGTATGAATGCTAGGTTTATGGACAATAATATACCGTTTATCCGGGAATGCCTGTAATTTGTCTTCTGAATACATCAAACATAATACATTGTATTGTCTTTCAGGACTTTTAGCAATTTTAATTATAAACAATGCAGAAGTAGATAGAATATAGTTTTTATACTATAAAACATTTTATTCCACATATACGTATTCGCAAATAAAATTGTGCACTGCTCACATGTACTGCTTTATTGATTTGTTGTTTTCATAATATAATATAATATATAAGATGCAAATCAAGCGACTTTGAATAGATCTTTTGTAGTATATCTACCAAGCATACTGTCCATGGGGTCCACTCCAGCTTTTGACCAGTTATTCAATTATTTCTGTTTTTTTCTATTCTCCATCACCAATTTTCGCTTCCAGATGCATTGAGGATAGCATGATCACGGTTTTTTTTCTTTTTTGGCATGTAGCTGCACATGGTTAATTTTTCATTGAAGCCGATCAAAGTTAGATAATTCTTCACGTTGTTTCAAACCTATCATGGAAGGTGGTATAAATGGCTTATTTTTTCCAAAGTACCAACAATGGTTAGGGTCCAGGACAGTAAACATTTGGCTAATGGCAACGAAGTGAAAAAAAATCCATTGTTACGTTTCTGACCCTTTATAAGAAGCGACTAAATCCTTAACAATTCTCTTCCCAACGTTCTTTCCACGGCCAGCATTCGATTTCCCAGTGTAAATCTAGCCATTGAGAGGATACGAATTCACAGCGTCACAAATCCACCAGACTTTAATCCCATATTTGGCTGGTTTGTAAAGTATGTATTGCAGTGGCGTCTCGTCCACCTGAGCAACCTGTGCACTGCACAGTCATGAATCTTTAAAATGAATCACAAAATTATTTGTTTAGTTATTTTATTGTAATTTCCACCCGTAACAGTTGCGTTTAAAATCTACTGAACGCTTTACAACGTTGTGCTGGGCACTTCTGCTGGTGCACCGCTGCTACAAACGAGCATCTTTAATCAAATAAGAACAGTTCTCTTAACCACAGTCTCATAATACCATCCTCATTACGAACGGTCAAGAAGCGCTAGTTTTCTTATTAGCAAGAGACAAATCCAGTTGGAAAGTCGATCAGTTTGGTTTAAGGGTGGGCACTTCTGCCAGTGCACTAGCCAATCGTATATGTACACATTAGTTCTCTCGTGCATGTGTTGAATGCGTCCATGTGAAATTGTCAATGTATAGGTGCCTTTCTTGTGAACATTAGATTGTACCCAGGCCGGACCCGAGGTGAGTCTGATTTGCCAAATAAGAATTTGATTCACAGACATTGACTAACCGCGGATATATTTATCGAGTAGATATTGACGTGGAAGTAAATTTGGAAGAAAATAAAACTTTGGAATAAAATCGAAGAAACAAAAACGCAAATGTTGACAACAATTTAAAGCTAATTAAAAAATGTCTAGGTGCCTGCTTAGACATTTTTTAATTAGCTTGAAATTGTTGGCTATATTTGCTGGACTGGGCAATACTGCTGGTGCACACAGTTTTATTCGAAAGATTTTTCAATTTTTCAATTTATACATCAACATTGAGCAGGACATCGTAGATGAGCTGTTAAACTCTGAAGCTGAAAGATTGCAGAACTTAATAGACCATTCACGGTTCCTCAAACTATTCTTTCACTTAACATCCTGACCAAATTCGTCCTCGTGTTTCGTGTCGTTCTGGTTCTAATAAACCACGTTATATGTTTTACCTAAGAAGGTATTACTTTTTTTGAAAGTGCACAACCATTTCATTTTCTCACGAGACGCCACTGATGTATTGTGTAAACCTGGTTCGTCCACGGTACGGGAAAAGCTGCTCGCCGACTGCTAAGTACTCCGATGGTTCATAATTTTTTGCCAAATTACTATTTAGTATAGCCCATATATGGCGTATCGGAGCAACTTTGTCATCTTAAATGCGCTGGGCATGAGTATTCCCATCATCGAATCGGACAAAACGCATTATGATACTAAACTGATTGATCAATATTACTGCACGATATAGTGGATATGACCACGGCTTACACATATCTCCTGCACTATCGGTATTAGAGTAGTTGGCGCCAGATAGACTAATAGCCAGGAAAGCATACATTTCTTCCAAATCAATTGCTTTCCACTTCGATGGTTTCTTCCCGCATTCTTTTGGTTATACGCATCATAGGATGATCTAAGCCTTCTTGTTTGAATGGCGTATTATGTATCGATCATTTGTGGAGTGAAAAATAATTTGAATGTATCGAGAATGGATAGCATTCTAGTAATCTTCGAAGGTCTACTTTTTTGTGACACTCATCAGATTCTTCTGAATCAGAAACGAATTCTTCATTCACATACACTCTTTGTGATTCTCTCGTAAAATGTTAATTTTTATTAATATACGATCATCTTTTCAACTTTTGGAATGGGTAGGTGCCATCCACGAAAACTACTAGGAAATAGCGCCTTACCGTTTGGAGCTTGATGTAACAACATGCGTGGGTAGAACCAACAATCTGTTGTGCTTTAATTTTTAGCCGTTACTCAAAAAACACCTGTTTAACGGTTTGATGGATTACAAATTTGATCAACTTTTATTTTTCCCACCCATGTGATACTATCTAGTACTATAGCATTCTTAGCATTTAACATCAAATTCGATTGCCGGTTGAAAATCGACAATGCTTACACAAAAATCGCTCAACTTTGTAGCCCGCTTTTGGTGGGTACCCGGGTACCCGGTTATGAGACGAAGGGTGAAACTTTGGTTAGTGATCGGACGGTTAACGTACACGGCACACAAGCGCTTGAACTCGCGAACGTTTGCAGCCTCGGCAATCTCTCTTGGCATGCTGTTGTACCATTGTATACCTTTACAAAATAGTGAATTCCTGGCAAATACTGAAGAAAAGTTCGACGTCCTGGGATCATGAGCCCTACGAGTGTTGTACCGGTGAACGTCAGAACTAGAGATGAGTCCAAAGAGCGGGAACTATACGGATCGATCCCATCCTAGGCGTGAGCGACGGATCCCGATTCACCAAGCAGAGATCCGGCGGATCCGACGGATCGTCCGTCCAAGCCAAAATGCCGCCAAGTGAGATAGTTTTCTTTCATTCTCACCTCACAAACTCGTTCGTTGTCGTTCGTTGTATCACCCTAGGAGCAATCTCTCCATACTACCCCGCACCCGCGAAATGAGCTCCAGATCGCAGGGTCGACGAATGTACTGACGAAAGGGTCGATGATGCCCGCTTCGTCGACCTTTTTGAGAGCCTGTCGGGGAAATAAAAAAAAAATGGGTGTGTACGTTTCCGTACACTTGCCCCCTCTTTTTTCTTGCCAGTGGTGGAGTAGTACCTTCCTTACTACAACCACATATTATTCATCCATCCATCGCCATCGCCAACCATCGTTCTCGTCAGTCGATCGTCGATACTGGAGGAGGAATGATGTCCAATCCATGTCCGACGATCCAATCCATAATATTTATGTAAGATTGCAGAAACTCCACAGAAGGAAAGGATCTGACAATTCTACATGGAATTGAACCATGAACGATTGGTATAGTAGCCGGCCACGATACATTGAAAGCTATCGCGCGCAGCACAATCAGATCGAATTTTATCCATACAGTATTTGCAAGCAAACGTTTGGTTCACTTTCATCATCCACTTCATTCACACTTTCGTGGACAGCCTTCGAAGCCTAGCACTGGCTGGGCTATTGTTGGGTATGCCGCACATGCATGCCTGAAGCGCTGGCCCGGACGGCAGGCTTCTGCTGTAGGCAGGTAGGTTTTGTCAACCCCATTCTTTTATTAATCATTCCATTTTACACACGCTTTCGCAAGGGAGTGTGCGATTGCCTGCATTGTGGGTCTTAAAACTCTTGCACACCTTAGCAATGCCTGCCAAGGTAATACCAAAGCAATACTTGACAACCTCTGTTTTTCTGTCAGAATAGCTTACCTTGGCATTGCTCATGTGTGAAGTATCAGCGCAAGTTGTCGACAAGTTGGCGACGACAACATTGTTTTAAATTTCATTCTATACTCGTTTTTACATTAAAAATAAACAACACCAGTTGTGTTTGAATGCGAATGGTTGTTTACGCTTGGTATACTGGTTTGTTTACCATTTCTGTACTAGGTAATATTGAATTGTCAAACATTGGCGAGGTTGCAACCAAATTTTTTTGGTTGAGCAAGATTTGGTTGCAAACTTTTCCGACAGATGGCGATACCATAGAATCTGCATATTGGCAGTGAAAGTTGGCGCCAACATTGGCAATGTGTGCAAGACTTTTAGATTTTGGCGTGGTGGTGCGGGTGATTGAACAAAAGCGGGAGGTATTTAATTCGTACTTCTTTATTTTGATTTGTGGGTCTGTGGCGCCAAAGCGTATGACCAGGCACAATCTAAGCAACTCGATTCTATGGGGATAGTTGTATCGGTAGAAAACCGATCACAATGGGGAACTCCTTCCGCAGGAATTACGAGTGTGTTAGCCGAATGGATATGTTTTCTTTCACGCACGAACTTAGTTGAGGTGGCGCCAAGTCGATGCATACAATACCATCAATTTGATTGCACACTTTCATTGACAAATATGAAATCACTAGTCGTGCTAACATGAAAATCATGGTAGGCGCTGAATATATTAAACATTTTAGACATAGCGATGATCGGGCCGTTGCTCGCATATGCCGTACTTGTGTGTGGGACTCTGATGGTGTCTCTGGATCTCAGGGCCCTTTCCGGCGCAGAAATATTTAGTTTATCTAGTAGTGATGGTGCGCCAATTTCGTTATTTAAAAGTTTGGCTATAAACGTGGCTTGGGCCCCATTTCGCCTATAGGACGGGGGTTGCAAACCTAATAGTGAGCAACGATCACGATAGCATATCTGATTAGTAGGCCTGAACTATGGTGCGTAATAGAGAGCTAATTTAGTGAACCTAAGCTCAACTAACTCTAGTCTGTTTATCCAAACTGCGGAATATGGCGTCCAAGTGACAGAATTAAATTCTAATGTTGAGAGAACTAGGGAGGTATATAGAGCTTTTAGGCACATAGGGTCCTTTAAGTCATTAGCGTTTCTCATAATGAAGCCCAGTATACGATTTTCTTTGTCTATCACAGTTTTGTAGTGGTCATTAAATGTAAGTTTATAGTCAAGAATGGTGCCAAGGTCTCGAATTACGCTTTTACGGGCCAGCTGATAATTGTTCGATAACACCTTGAGGGTGTAAAAATTAAAATTGACATTTTATTCTATTTTAAAATCGATGTTGCTGAAATCAATCATACTTTGTCCAAAACTATTGTGAAACGTAGCTGTTAATCTATCTACAAATTTCTTGCATGTTGGGATGTTTTAAGTTTAATAATAACTAGCTTGACGCCCCGGCGTTGCTCGCCGAAGAAGAGGTTGAGAAAATATTTTCTAAGTTCGATTTAATTTAATAGTAACAATAACGGCATATTTAAAATGTTAGATATTTCATCAATTTCCCCGTGATGTGTAAACCTTGTTGTAGCTATAGTAGATACACCTTGACATTTGTTTACATGCTTGTTTTGTTTGTGTTAGTAAAACTGAGTTTAAATTGTAAAATTTGGATGATTTTTTCGAAAAATAGTGATCAAACAAACCTTCAACAACATCTGCAGTGCTTAAACTATATGTGTGAAAAGTTTCAGCTTTGACAGTTCAACATTTTTCGAGTTTTTAGTGTACATGGAACTCCATACATAAAAAAAAGCTAAAATATGTAGTAGATTCCAAGCTGATGTTTTGAAATGTGCAATGAATTTTTTAGGTGGAAAGAAGTCCGTTTGATTACTATAAACTTTACGAAACGAAGTTAAAAGATTTCAAAATTGCGGAAAAATTAAAATGGTGAATTATTGTTATGACTGTTTTATGACTCATATATTAATTCACCGTTCCAAATTTATACGTATGCAATAAAAATAATAGACCAATTTTCTTACAGAAAAACCACTACGGAAGATAGTTGAGTAAAGCTAATATTAAAGTTAACATTTGGGTAAAAGAGTAAATGAGGCCCCGGGCTAGATTCTCCTCTTCCTACTGGTTCACATTAAGCGCCTGAAGCTATGCAAAGCACGACGCATGCATACTTTTCAAATATTTGATCGCTAACGGTTCGCTTAAAAGAACATAACGGTTTAAACTAATCACGCAGTAGAGGTTGAATGCGGGTTAATATACTTTTACATGTTAAGTTACTATAAGTTACTAGTAACTAAACTATACCACACATGATGGACAGCATGAAACAATGAGTTTAGACGAAGAAATGATTTGGAAACGGCGGCGCGCCCGCAGCGAGCGAAGCGAGCGGACTGCGCTAGGTCTACTGAAAAAGAGAGTTTGTTATAGTTTTGAGAAATAAGGGGGGCCCGTGGGCCCCCCTCATACCGCACCCTTAGGTTGATTGCGTAGCCGAAATTAACGGTACACACTACGATTCAAATACTCGTAGGTTGAATTTAACGAACTAATGTATCACCAATTGCATACATTCAGTTTAAACGTCCACAAGAGGTGTAGCCACGATCGAAAACATGGCGGCCGGGGCCTCATTTACTCTTTTACCAACATTTGTTATTAAAACAAACTACATCAACACATTATCAATTATCATAGAATTTAAGCCTTTCATATTTTAAATATCTGTCAAGGTTTCAAATAAAAAGCTTGCCCCCGTTGGATTAACATAAACACATCACAACAGCTGATCAGCCGTACCATCAACGAATGAATACAACGGCGTGTTAGTGCATTTTTTTGCTCGAGGGATACCAAACCCGCAAAATTATATGAATTGGGTGACAAATATGGATCAAAGCGCAGAACAGAGAAGGCAACGTTTTGTGTTTCGATCGAATCGATCGACGATGAGGTGCCCACGTAAATCAATGGACCAGCGGGGTACAACGCAAGGGAAGTGGCGTTGGAAATGCAAGGAAAGAACTCCCAAACGTACAGACCGAGCACCTTTTGCGGTCACATTTTGTATGTATGGGAGTCACCAATACAACCAAAAGAAACTGGCCAAGCGCTTCGCCGACCAACAGCTCATCGTGAGTTATTTTGGGTGATCAATACACTAAAAACAACAAAGATCGAGTGATTTCGAGGGATTTTGAGCGGGTTTGAGTGGATTTCTCGCATTTTGTATGGCCGAATGTTCCTAGGGGCGTTGGCCATATGAATTCGCTCCACGAGAGGTTTAAATGCCTCCGCCTTGGTCGAGCTCAAACAGATGTGCACTTGTAAGTGCGCAAAACGATAGGAAGTTTAAATGCCCCGCTTTGGTTGAGCACGCACTCTGCCACGCGAGAACAACCCGCAATGCTCGGAGCGTAATAGGACGAGCACCGCTGGTTGCGAAGCTAGCGAGCGCGAACGATGATTTCCCATACAGTCCATACAAACGACTACGCAGTAGATATACAGCCGCTACCGGCCAGCTCTGTCGTACGCTCCTCGAACTCTACTGCCATTACGACGGTCTTTGATTTTTTATATGTTTGATACCAAAACTATACACCTTTGACTTCGATGCTCTTTAAACCTTCGCCAGTTGTTTAGCTTGGTTTAGTCACCTTGTTCAGCAACGAACAAGACGAGCGAATCGGAGCGAAAGCTGAACGTATTGGCACAGAAGCCAACGATCGGGCTTACAAGACAAAGTTCGAGGAGCGTACGACAGAGCTGGCCGGTAGCGGCTGTATATTGGGCTTTTAGCACACCGTTTTCAACAAAGAGCGACGGTCTTGCGGTAGGTGAGCATAGACCAGAGTGGAAACAACGCGGTTCAAGTCCACGTAACAGCTCGAGACATGAGAATGTGTAGAAGGAATTCCTGTGAATGAGTAGAAGGCATAGCTATGCCTGTGGGACGTTTGGTACTATTCTCGCTGACTTTGGAAGGGGAACCTGTTGGCGATCCGTCCGCGATCCGTACGGATCCGCCATGTATTCAAAAGCATGGGGGGACCTGGACGATTCGTTCCCGATCCGTCCACGATCGCTCATACATTCAAAAGTCTGGGTGACACCCATGCCTGGAGAACCTTTTGTCTCTTTGCTCACCATTCTAGTCAACCTTGGGGAACCGGTGAGGTATTCCTTTCTTTCTTCTATCCTGGTTTGTTATTCAAAATTTATTTACGTCTCCCGCTCTTTAATTGACCTTGCTTTTAAAGCTCACCTATATCTTTAATGTTTCAGCCCAAGTTCATTCATTGACCAATTCGCACGTTATTTTACGGTTATATCGGTCAATCGTTTTGCGTGTGGCCGCTTTAACCACTGTTGAAACATTTTACTGGCCACCAGCGAAGGGGGCAAAGCTACCGGAAAGTGATATGAATGAGTGGAAATAGTCCATCGAAATTTAGAAATGATTTTAAACTATTTTTGTCATTCGTTTTTAGATCGAATACTATTTTTTTTATTTATTTAAGAACATGTCGGCTTCACTGCCTACTTCATTAATACAATTTTTTTTATTTGATTTTAATTATACTGTACAAAAAGAATTTCCGACATTTTTTTCGGTAATAATCTGGATCGCTTGTCCGTATAAATTTGGCCTCCTTTTGAGAACACCCGCTCGCATGACACTGACGTAGCTGGCACACAAAATTCTTTTTTTACTATTTGATATAATGCCGGGAACGGTGTTTCATTCTTGTGCCACCATTTTAAGGGATCTTCAGACAACTCTATGTATTCTGTTTTGAGGTAATCTTCTAATTCCAGTCTTGCTGTTTCTTCTGGCCTAGAATTTTCTTTTTCTTTTCTGATGCTTGTAGCAAAATCCTTAAAAAGGCAATGAGAATAACACTCTTCATTAGTAGAGGTTGGTTTAGTAGGTTTTGACTTATTTTTTAACGTTATTAGAATAGCGAGAATCGAATCGTAAGTTTCCTGAAATCTTTATGGTTCGTTTTCAAAACTATGGGCTTTCATTCTTGGATCTAAAAACATAGCTTGATTAACCATACTACTCTCAACAAATGGCTTACACCTTTCTGACAGTTCTTTAATTAATGAAGCAATCAGTATTTTTATTGAATCTTGCAGTGATTCATCCTGCAAAAATTGCTCTGTTTTTTTGTAAGTATGTTAACTAAAAGGCCCATTTGTGAAAGAGAAACTGTCTTATCTACTGATACTACTTTTGTCGCATGATCGAAATTAGTAAGCACTTTTATAGCTTGCTCTATTACGATCCAATCTTTTGTAGATAAATTATTGTTGACTTTCATACTATCTATGCATGATAAAATTGGAATTTTGTTCTTATGAAATCGCTCTATCATATCAAATGTGGAATTCCACCTCGTTACCACATCCTGTGTTAATTTTAACATTGCAAAATTTAGACTTTCTTGGGCCTGAACAAGCTTTGTAGCTGCCGTACTACTCTTTTTGAAGAACATTGCAATTTGTTTTATATCATCTACTGTGGATTTGATAGATTTTTGAACCGACTTTTGCGCAATTAGGTTCAGTGTGTGCGCAAAACAAGGCAAATGATTTAGACGCATCTCGCTTACTGCCGCTTTTATATTCGCTGCGTTATCTGTTACAACAGCAGCTACTTTGTTACCTAGTTCATATTTGTCTAAAACAGCTTTCAACCATTCTGATATATTCTGACCACTATGTTGCTCAGCAAACTCTGAACACTCCAACAAATAAGAACACAATTTAAATTGTTCATCAACAAAGTGAACCGTTACCGCAAAAAAGCTCTTATTGTTGGAATTCGTCCAACCATCTGATGTTACACCTTTTACCACTGTTTAGCGCGATGGCCAAGGCCTTTAGTGACACCGTCCAAAACATTAATACGATCGCCGGAGCTATTAAGACAGCGCGAGCACCGTTTAGCAACTCCATCCAAAGCATTAAGAAGATGACAGACCCTTCTAAGATAATGGGAGCACCCTTTGCGCGTTGACCGCACCTATTCGACCGTTCGCCGCACCTTTTAGCGGCAGTCATTTTTCCGAGCCTTTTGTGCTTTTGTTCAAAGAGTCGATTGTAGAGGTGGATGCTTCATTTCGTGGTTTGAATTTTCCGTTACGTATCAATTTTTTCGAATATTTTTGGTTTGGCTGGCTTGAAATGTCTCGGGAAATTCTTTCTGAAAATTGTAAATGAAAATATTAATTTCCATAAAGAGCTTTAATATTTATTTTCATAAAGATCGCTTTTTCAAAACCATTCTTATTTACATTTGTACATTGTGTTTGGTGCATATTTAATCCCTAATTGCTTCCTTTCTGAGGCATTTTGTGATATATGACCACATATTGCACACATAGCCTGCTCAATCAGATGGAGTAATTAACGAAGCTGCTCCTGCGATGGCGTTCATCAGCTCCGCTTCATTCTGAGGATTGGACCGTCGAATAATTTGCTTCCACTGACAAATTCTCAATCGGGTTGAGGAATGGCGAGTACGGACGAAGGAATAACAGCTCATGTCCGCCTTTTTGCAACATACTCTAGGCTAGACCCATCCAGGCTACACAACATACTGGATAATGTTCCGGCAGATGCTATATCCTTCTCCTGCCAAAACATCAACATATCAGTTGAGTCGGTTTTAGCAGCAATAAAAAGCCTAAAACCTTCGTCGAATCCTGGTCCTGATGGACTTCCCGCTGATATCATGAAGCAGTGTGGCGAAGCGTTTGCCGTCCCTCTAGCGCGAATCTTTAAGCTCTCGCTCGATCAGCAAATCTTCCCGACGGCGTGGAAATCATCACGGATGGTCCCAATCCACAACAAGGATGATAAATGTCGGGTTGAGAATTATCGCGGCATCACATCATTCTGTGCTTCCTCTAAGGTGTTTGAAATCATTGTCTACAATGAACTCATGAACTGCTGTCGCCATATCATCAGTGTTAAACAACACGGATTCTTCCCGAAAAGATCCGTCACTACTAACTTGCTAGAATTTATCTCTACTATTCACACCTCGTTCGCTAAAGGTCATCAAATCGATGCCATTTACACTGATCTCAAATCCGCTTTTGATCGTGTCGACATTCAAATCCTATTAGCAAAACTCCAGCGTCTTGGCTTTTCCGCCTGTATTACTCAATGGTTTGAATCGTACCTTACGAATCGCTTCTATCACGTGAAGTTTGACAATGCGGTCTCCAGGACGTTCGGGAGTACCTCAGGAGTGCCACAAGGTAGCAACCTAGGCCTGCTGCTATTTTCCTTATTTATCAACGACTTAACTTCTGTGATACCTGAGGAGGCCTGCCTAATGTATGCCGACGACGTTCGTCTGTTCTTACCTGTTTCATCATTAGTTGATTGCCGTAGACTTCAAGCCATCTGTGATAACTTTTCTAATTGGTGCGCTCTTAACAACCTATGCATATCCGTAGATAAATGTTGTGTCATTACGTTCCATAGGACGGATAGGTTTATTGAATTTCCTTATATGCTATCAAGTCAGTTAATTCAGCGTCACAGCAATGTACGTGACTTAGGAGTTATGCTAGACAGCAAACTTAATTTTAACCTCCACTTGAAACAAATTATAGCTCAAGCTTTGGGAATGCTAGGTTTTATTTGTAAATTGTCCAAAGATTTCAACGACCCGACATGCCTGAAGGCTCTCTATGTTTGCCACGTCCGCTCTATTCTTGAGTCTAACAGCATCTTATGGTGCCCCTATACGAACCTGTGGATCGAAAAACTTGAAGCTGTACAACGTCGATTTACACGATTTGCACTGTATTCTTTTTCACGTAATGTTTCGTTCAACTGGTTTCAAACTCACCCATGGTGTTAAACGCACTTAACGAAGGAAGACAGATGGGAAAATGTCTTGATCTTGGCAACAAGAAAACGGAAAAGATTCTCGGGCTTTGGTGGGATACAAAAGACGACTGTTTCACATTTAAACAATCACCGAAGCTCGAACAAAAGATTGCAGCGACCGGAGACATTCCCACAAAGAAACAAATACTGGGCATACTAATGTCCATATTCGATCCGCTGGGTTTCTTAGCTCACTTTCTCATGCGATTAAAAACTCTGATACAAGAAGTTTGGCGAACGAAAACCGGATGGGACTAACCAATCCCTCAACAGCTAAACGAAATATGGAAGCAGTGGGTACGATTACTCCCACAACTAGCTGAAGTTAAAATTCCGAGATGCTACAGCAAACACCTGGGAAGTAGTTATGTAGAAATGCATACGTTCGTTGATGCAAGCGAAGCCGGGTTCGCAGCCATCAGCTACCTACGAATAATCAAAGGAAACTTTATGGAGTGCAGCTTTGCGGCAGCCAAAACAAAGGTCGCCCCATTGAAGTTCCTCTCCATACCGCGGTCGGAACTACAAGCCGCGGTGGTTGGCGTAAGGATAGCAAACACCGTTAGAACGTCATTATCCACCGCAGTACAAAGGCGTTTCTTCTGGTCCGACTCCAAGGATGTTCTCTGCTGGATAGGCTCAGACCACAGAAAATACAATCAGTTTGTGGCATGCCGCGTCAACGAGATACTTGAATCAACGGAGATAGACGAATGGAGATGGGTACCCACGAATGAAAACGTTGCGGACGACGGCACCAAGTGGGCTAAAGAACCGGTATTTGACTCAACGTCCCGTTGGTGGCGTGGACCGGAATTTCTGTGGAGTAACGCGGATAAGTGGCCCAAACAGCAGGAACGCGCGGAAATGGCGATTACCACCAACGAACTTAGAGTCCAGGTGAACTACCACAAGTCAACTCTCCCGCCACTAATCGACCCCTCACTCTTTTCAGAATGGACCAAGCTGGTGCGGCACACTGCGCTGGTCATTCGATTCGTAAAAAATCTGAAACGAAAGATGAAGGGAGAACGACTTGAACTGGCGACACTAACTGGAGATGAACTAAACGAAGGAGAAACTCACCTGTACAAGACAGCTCAACAGGCAAAGTACGGTAAAGAAATCTTCGTACTTGTCGTGGAGTAATAATTGTAAGACACACTGTAACTCACTGAATTAGTTCCTAAGTTAGTTTCGTTAAGCTAGATAGGGAGTACCCGAGCGGGGCACTCACGTTAGGATATTATTTAAGTGCGCATACGGTGGGTTTCCGGTCTCTTTGGCTCTTTGCCTCTTGGCCAATAAGGCTCGTTCACGTTGTTGTACGTTAAAAAGCACAATTTGTAACAAACATAACATGGCGATCCAGCCAGGAGCCCTTTTATCAGTTGAGGAACCGCACCGCTGCTAAACCAAAAAGAAAAAAAAAAGGATACCAGGAGAAGAGGCAAGTGTTGTAAAAAGCGCGCGCTGAGACGAAGTGATCCGGATGCACCGTAACCGATGAAGAGGATTGAAGACCACACCAACGCGCCGAGTAATACTATCGCGCATTGTAATCAAGCTGAACCACGATCCTGTTAAACCGCTGCTGAGAAGGAGCAAACCATCGCATCGACCGTCGCCATCGCGAGTCCAGAGCCACAGATCGGAAGAAGAAGAAAGTGCAAGCCGCACCCCACGCATAGCGTCATCATCAAGCTGAGTACGCAGATCCAGCAGCCCTACTACAAAAAAAAAAGGTACGTGAAACCCACCATACACTGATAAATGCGCAAAGAAAGAAACATAAACCGAAAAAACGTGTGTGAAATGAAAGCTAGATAGGAATTAGTTTGTAAGCGTGAAATTTTTTTTTTAATTTACTGACAGTGAAAATTTTTAAATTGTGTGTCAAATCAAGTGATAGTGAAACGGAATAGTATTACCTCAAAAAAAAAAAAAAAAAAAAAATTTAGAATAAAGGCAAAAATCAAGCATCATTCTTGGCCGTGTGTACCCGTGTATTGTGTTTGATAGTGCGTTGATCCCTCGTGTGCGCATCGATAAATAATACTCTCGCGCGACCATAATCGGTCGACCGGTCATTTGCTTTCTTTTTTTTAAGTGTCGCTTAAACGTGCAATATTCAGTACAAATAATTCTCAAGTAAAAAAAAAAAAAAAGGTTCCATCTATTCGTACATTTACATACATACATACTAAAAAAAAAAAAAAAAAAAAAAAAAATTTATTACCACATTCGTTGAAAAAGATTAATGATTACTTTAAAGTGTCTTTTAGCAATAATTATTTTCTGTTCCTTTAAATTAAATAACTAAAGCCAAAATCATCTGCTCTCTACTTAATTTCCTAAATGATAACTAGACTCCACTCCACTAGAGCTCAAAATACTACTACACATAACGTACCAAAAAACATGGCTACCACTGACCCGGCAAACACCAAGTCAGCTAGGCTAGATATTAATCTGGCATTAAAGCTAGTTAAACCCTTTCATGGAGCAAACACCCTTTTAACGGCATACATCGAAAGTGTTGAACTGCTGTTAGATTATGCTGAAGGCGTCTCAGAAAAAGACATAATAAAATTTTTGAAAACCACCTTGACTGGTACGGCTCATGGTGTGATAGACCCAGCAAATACCATCAAAGAGGCTTACAGCCTACTTCGTACCCGTTTCAGTGTTCATTTAACACCGTTAGCGGTAGAAAAAGAATTAACAGCATTAAAGCAAGGCACTAAATCGATTACCGAATTCGGGCATGAGATGGAAAAAATGGCTACCAAATTAGCTGCAGCACATGTTTCGTCTGGAAATTTTACTACGGAATTTGCCGCACATAACATAGTAAATCCAATAGTAGTGCGAGCATTTATTCAAGGGTTAAACGAGGCCAATACGAGATTTTTCTTACAAGCACGCAATCCGCTTACGTTGAATAAGGCAATATCCGATGCTTTGGAATGTGAACCCATTGAGGATAGGTCAACGGCCCTTTGGTATCAAGCACCTCAACAACCACGTTATCATAACTCGTATTACCCAAGGCAACAATTTAACCAATCGTATAGAACAAGAACATTCCAACGACACCCAAATAATCAAAGGGATAATAACCAGCAACGGCATTTTGTTAACAATAATAGCCAACGTGGAAATAATAGCAGAAATTATACCAATAACCGCTCTGAACATCGTTCGTCGAGCGAAACATACACTAGTCGGAATAATAATAACACTAGAGTGCATTTGGGAAATGTTGATTTGAATGAGGAATGTAACGAACCGGAAACCCCACCAAATGAGGAACATAATGAAATAGTTAATTTATTTCGTTAACTTACAATTTGATACAGGCGTCAAAGCCAAATTTAATTTATTTGGAACTTATCGCGACCTTGTCATTGATACAGGAGCTACCTGTTGCGTGTTAAATGTAAACTATGTCCCTAAAGAAGCAGTCATAGATAAAACTAAAATATTAAATATTCATGGAATTAATGGCAATACTAAATCTTTAGGATGCATTGAAACAAACATTTCAGCTAATACACAAAGTTTTACAATCGTGTTCCATATCATAGACACATTACCCTCACACATTGTAGGATTGTTGGGTTCAAACTTTCTAAGAAAACATAAAGCTATTCTAAACTTTGAAAATATGAATTTGACTTGTGACACCGCTCACAAGCCAACATGTTTAGTAATCCCAGCTAGAACAGAATTCATTACCTACATCGATACTTCACAAACTGATACCTGTGTTGTTCTTAATGAAATTCTACAACCTAATGTGTACATAGCAAATACAATAGCTAATCCACAAAATGGTAAAATACCAATACGTATGGTAAATTTTCAGAATAGAACTGTATCTATTCCACAACTACAACCTACTATTAAACCGGCCGCAGATTTTAAACAGTTTTCTTGCATTCACCTTCCCGGATGTCGCAAAAATTGAATCGGACAGAGATAAAAGACAGGAGATCAGTAATGAAAGAGTGTGTCAGCAACACCCGCATATTTCGCTCCCAGATTATGACTGTGCGTTGGCGATCCCGTTCTGGCCCACTTGAACAGATAGCGTGCTGGTCTCCTTCAGCAGCTCTCCCGGGAGAGCGCTGTGTGACATTGAGAGATCGCATGTTGTGTTCACTCGCAGCAGTGCTGAAGAACGAGAGCACTTCCTCAGTGCTCATAGCAAACGTTAAAACAGAATGCAGCCCTACTCTTACTCCTATCAAGGATTATCAAATTGGTACTCGGACATCGCGATTCTGTTCACTGCAAAGCAAAACGAGTTGCGCCAGATCCTGCAGTAACAGGCAGTGGATTTGTACTCCGTCCTTAAGTACACTCCGACTCAACTAACTTAATGACAATTTTCATATAAAAGAATAAATCCTGTTTTCTCTGTTCATGTAATACGTAAAAGTATAAAATAAATTAAATGAAAAAATAAATTTTCAAAACAACAGTTTTTCCTTAAACGTACTAAAAAATAAAAAATAATGTAAGTTAAATGACATATGTATTTATGTATCAGTTTTTTGTTTTTGTCATTATTCGCATAGCATCGTAGATGGCGATCGAACTGAGAGCAATCTCGATGCAATGCGAATAATGATCAAAACGAAAAACTGATACATAATTACATATGTCATTTAACTTACATTATTTTTTATTTTTTAGTACGTTTAAGGAAAAACTGTTGTTTTGAAAATTTATTTTTTCATTTAATTTATTAATATAATCCAAATCGAAACACCACCACACGATAGCGATCACGCAACCCAATTATTAAAAGAACTTGATTTATCACATTTACCCGATGATGATAAAGCTGTCATTTCCAAAATTTGTGTCAAATATAATGACATATTTTGTTTACAAAACGACAAACTAAGCACAACTAAAATTTATGAAGCTTCTCTAAAAATTAAAAATAATACCATGCCTATATATTCAAAATCATACAGACTACCATATGCACAAAAAGAAGAGGTGGATAATCAAATCCGCAAAATGCTACAAAATAAAACCATTGAAGAAACGCAATCGGAATGGAACAGTCCCATATTATTGGTTCCCAAGAAGACTTGTACTGATAAAAAGAAATGGAGACTTGTAATCGACTATCGCAAGGTAAACACAATACTGCAGGATGATAAATTCCCTCTACCGAATATCGATGAAGTCATAGATACCTTGTCTGGATCGAAATATTTTTTACATCTAGACTTGTCACAAGGGTACTACCAGTGCAAATTAAGAAACAAAGATCGACCTATTACCGCTTTTACCACACCAACTGGTCAATACCAAATGACGAGATTGCCCATGGGACTTAAAATAAGCCCATCTACTTTTTCAAGAATGATGACAGTGGCAATGTCAGGCTTAAACGCAGAACAATGTCTTGTCTACTTAGATGATATTGTCGTGTTTGGTAAAAACATGCAGGAGCATAACAAAAACTTAATGAATGTGTTTGAACGATTACGACAGGTTTACCTCAAATTGAATCCGGAAAAATGCAACTTTTTAAAAAAAGAATTGATTTATTTAGGACATTATATTTCCGCAGAAGGCATAAAACCAGATCCACAAAAACTTAATTGCATTAACAATTGGCAACCGCCAAAATCCGCAGATGAAGTTAAACGTTTTGTTGGTTTTGCAAATTATTACAGAAAACATATACAAAATTTTGCTGAAACATGTATGCCCTTAAACCGTCTAACAAGAAAAGGAATTCCATTTGAATGGACACCCACTTGTCAAGCTGCATTTGATAAACTTAAACAACACTTTGTTAAACCTCCAGTTTTAGATTTTCCCGATTTTAGTAAAAATAATACCTTCATTTTACACACTGACGCCTCTCAGCATGCCCTAGGAGCAGTTCTTAGTAACCAAAACGGGAAACCAATTTCATTTGCAAGTAGAGCCCTCAACAAAGCCGAACTAAATTATGTAACAATTGAGAAAGAATTATTAGCCATTGTTTGGTCTGTCAAACATTATCGCCCATATTTATATGGAAGACATTTTAATATTTTTACCGATCATCGGCCTCTAGTGTATCTGTTCACTATGAACGATCCTTCGAGCCGTTTAACTAAATTTCGACTTGCACTAGAAGAATACAACTTTACTGTGTGCTATAAAAAAGGAACTGAAAATGTAGTAGCTGACACCTTATCAAGATTACCATTATCTGAACTAAAAGCAATGAATGCACAAGAGGAAGTGCTAATATCTACAAGATCCAAAACTGATAGCAACGATACTTGCCAAAATGATAGTAATTCAGCAGTATCTAAAGTAAACTATATTTCGCTGCAGTTTTGTCCTAATATAAAAGATCTTGTTATTTCAAAAAATAAAATCATGTTGCCACAATCCAATACTATTGTTTACTTACGAGGAATGATAGTGAGGATAAAAGCTTATATCAAATCATTAAAAGAAAAAATATTTTTGGTAATAAAGAAACGTGATGAGGCAACCAAAACATTTATGAAACAATTAAAAACCCTCAATGAGAAGGGAATGCCAGAGATAATTGTCCTCGATGAGCATGTAAAAGTGATAGGCGACCATGAACAAGCAAAGAAACTAATCATAATGAACGACTATCATACCTTACCGACTGCGGGACACGCAGGTTTTCATCGTACTGTCAATACAATCAAACAAAAGTATACATGGCCAGGAATCGATAAAGACGTTAAAGAAATGATAAGAAAATGCAAACAATGCCAATTGAATAAACCAAATAGACCGCTAAAAATACCCTTAAAAACAACAGACACAGCAAAAACATGTATGGACAAAATATTCATAGATTTAGTAGGACCTTTAGTCAATTCTCAAGGCTTTGAATATATTTTGACAACCTAATGTGACTTAACCAAGTTTGTAACAGCCACGCCATTAGAAAACAAAAGAACCGAAACTGTCGCAAAAGCATTCGTAGAAAGAGTCATTCTAAAATACGGAGTGCCAGAAACAATTTGTACGGACAGAGGCACCGAATTTTTATCAACATTGTTCACCGAAATATGTAAATTATTAAATATTCAAAAACTACAATCCACCGCTTATCATCATGAAACTATAGGAGCCCTAGAAAACTCACATAAGCAATTGGGCAACTTCTTAAGAATATATAGTGACAAAAAGGCATTAGATTGGAATAAATGGGTAAACTACTATGAGTTCGCTTATAATAATACCGTACACACTGCTACAGGATATACACCGTTTTACCTGATGTACGGGAGACATGCAAATATACCATCTAACATTGTACATGAAAAAATTGATAGAGTGCATTACGATCTTGATAATTATGCAATCATTTTAAAGATAAAACTGAACATAGCGCATGAGGAAGTTAGAAACCGTCTAATGCAAAATAAGTGCAAAAGCAAAGAATATTATGACAGCAGAACGAAACAAAAAGTACTTCAACCCGGCAAGCAAATATTAGTAAGAGAAGAAAACGTAAAGAAATTAGATGCACCATACAGCGGTCCTTTTAAAGTATTAGAAGATAAGGAAGAAAATGTAGTAATTGAAGAAAAGGGTAAACCAGACTTGATACATAAAAATAGAATAAAAGAATGGCACGAATGAAAAAAAAAAAAAAAAGATTGGGCGTGTCGTGGAGTAATAATTCTAAGACACACTGTAACTCACTGAATTAGTTCCTAAGTTAGTTTCGTTAAGCTAGATAGGGAGTACCCGAGCGGGGCACTCACGTTAGGATATTATTTAAGTGCGCATACGGTGGGTTTCCGGTCTCTTTGGCTCTTTGCCTCTTGGCCAATAAGGCTCGTTCACGTACAACAAATAAAAGCACAATTTGTAACAAACATAACATACTGCTGCAAACATCCACACCAAACCCTGGAGCAGGGAAGAATATGACATTCAGCCATATCAACACGTGGAACCCGTACGTGGACAACGAGGGGTTACTTTGCTCTCGAGGGCGAGGAAAGGGCCTGTAGCTTCACAAGCTATGAAATTAATAACCCGATTATTATGCCCAGGGACCACTACATCACCGAACTTGTAATAGCCCGTTACCACCAACGATATATGCACCAGAATCACGAGACAATCCTGAATGAAATTAGACAACGATTCAGGATACCACAACTAAAGACGGTTTACCGAAAGGTTCGCTCGAGGTGCCAGTTTTGTAAAAACTTCAATGCAAGACCACTGGCGCCGATGATGGCTGAGTTACCAGCAGGACGAGTAGCTGCCTTTACACCACCATTCACCCACATGGGTATCGACTATTTCGGGCCGTACACAATTTCAGTCGGCAGAAGGACCGAAAAACGCTGGGGAGTACTCGCGACATGCCTCACAACCAGGGCAATTCATTTGGAAGTGGCTTCATCGCTGAGCACCGATTCATGCGTCATGGCCATACGAAATATTTGGGCGAGGAAAGGTACGCCTGCAGTTATCTATAGCGACAGAGGAACAAACTTCCAGGGAGCCAGCAAAGAGATCAAGGAGGCATTAACCCAACTCGATCATACTGCCATATCAAAGAAACTGTCAGGCCCCGGTATCCAATGGCTCTTTAACACACCAGCAGCACCACACATGGGCGGAGCCTGGGAACGACTCATCCAAACAGTAAAGAAGAACTTGGTTGTGGTATTACCTGGAAAGAGACCAACACACGAGATTCTGGTGAATGCCTTAACCGAAATAGAGAACATTGTAAATTCTCGTCCACTAACTTCTATTCCCATAGATAACGACGAGTCACCCGTACTCACCCCGAACCACTTTCTTTTGGGATCGTCGAACGGCATACGGTCATGGGCCCCCCTGGATGATCGACCTCACACCCTGAGACGTAGCTGGCTTCTGTCACAGGCTATGGCGGACACCTTCTGGAAGCAGTGGCTGCGGGATTACCTACCAACCATTACCGGAAGATCTAAATGGTTTCAGCCGGTGCGGCCCGTCCAAGTTGGCGACATCGTCGTGATCGCCGATGAGAAATTGCCTCGCAACAGCTGGCCCAAAGGACGAGTGATCGGCGTGAAAAATGCGACGGACGGCCAAGTTCGCTCCGCAACTGTGCAAACGGTGCACGGTTGCTATGAAAGACCGGTAGTAAAACTAGCAGTCCTTGATGTGCAACCGAAGGCACAATAGAACCCTGGTATTGCGCAGATTCGATAGGTTGTTTGATAGAAGGGTAGCTTATTGATAGAAGAAGCTTAATTGATAGAAGTGCTTATTGATAAACCGCGCACATGGCACTAAACCAAAAGACACCGGCAATGTTTTGACAGAAAGGAAGTAAAGGTAGTAAACAACACGACACGGAAACAAGTTTACGAAGCCGAGTTGTGTACTGCGGGGGAGTGTTGTCAAAACAAGCCAGTGAGCGTGAGTGAGGTAGGCCAGTGAGCGAAATGAGAATGAGACATGAGAAGTACGGTCGGGTCAACGTCCCAGCATGTAGGAAGGAGAGGATCGAGAACGAGAGGTATCAGCTGATCGATGAGTAATCGATAAGATCGTAGCTGATAAGCGATCGGGGAACGTTGACCCGACCGACCCAAGAATGAACGAGACGACAATAGGCGTAAGGAAACCTTCCTCGGCGGTGCCACGGAGAAAGTCTTTCTCTTTGGATTGTGCCACCGCCGAGGAAGACGACATAAATTTTAATACTCCGCTAAGATAAGAGTGTTCAAGATTTTCGTCTGTAAAATAAATAGTTAAACCTTAGCATTATAAATTAGACTTAGCCTTTTTATATCCTAAGCTTTATAAGTAAGACTAGGTTTTAACACTTTTGTTTTCATCGAGTAATGAACGATACCATTAGGGTTCATAGCGCAGGTTATCTGAATTGCTCATTTTTGACTAGCTTTTAAGACTTTTTTATTTCGCTGAACACCTACATCAATAGATTACTGCACTTAAATGATTTATTTTTCCTAAAGTCACACTGTATTTATACCCAAATTAGGCGAGTTAGGCGAGAACGAAAGTTAGGATACACGAAAGTCCAACTCGCCTAATTTGGGTATAAATATAGCGTCTCATTAGGAAAAAGTGTCATTCAAGTGCAGTATTCCATTGATGATGAAGCAAATTACTCGACGGTCCAATCCTCAGAACGATGCGGGGGTGAACGCCATCGCAGGAGCAGCTACTCCATCTGATTGTGCAGGCTATATGTGCAATATGTGGTCATATATCACAAAATGTTGAAATGAAATGTGTGAATGTTTTTGAAAAGGCGACCTTTATGAAAATAAATATTAAAGCTCTTTATGGAAATTAATATTTTCATTTACAATTTTCAGAAAGAATTTCCCGAGACATTTTAAAGAACTTTCCCGCTAAACCAAAAATATTCGAAAATATTGATACGTAACGGAAAATTCAAACCACGAAATGAAGCATCCACCTCTACAATCGACTCTTTGAACAAAAGCGCTCACAAAAGGCTCGGAAAAATGACTGCCGCTAAAAGGTGCGGCGAACGGTCTAATAGGTGCGGTCAACGCGCAAAGGGTGCTCCCATTATCTTAGAAGGGTCTGTCATCTTCTTAATGCTTTGGATGGAGTTGCTAAACGGTGCTCGCGCTGTCTTAATAGCTCCGGCGATCGTATTAATGTTTTGGACGGTGTCACTAAAGGCCTTGGCCATCGCGCTAAACAGTGGTAAAAGGTGTATAGCAACATCAGTAGCTTCCCCAGGAGCATTAATTTATGCGTCGTGCGACAAATCGCGTACATTAACATACAAAAGAAGAGCGTACATTTAGCGTCTATTAGAAGAGATACAAACGCCTTATTGTACGCTCTCGTAACGTTTCGACCTGGCGGTTGCCTACATGTAGGCGCTAAATGTAAACGGTTTTTTCGGTTTAAATATTGCAAATTCCAATTTATTGTTTAATTTTCGGTTTTATTTATTTTTTTTTTGTTCATTTCATTACAACATCCATGTTTTTTCAAATTATGTCATCAAATGAACGGCATTTGTCCTGAACGTATTTACGTTGCTCTCATGATGGTTCTAGGTTGTGAAGTCTGTAAAATAAAATACCCTATTATTGCAAACGTTTCAAATATTTAAATGCATACTTACATTGTTTGTTAATTCAACTGCTGTTAATAAGCAAGCTGGTGGTGTCATCCATCTTTTAGTTGCTTCCCCTTAGCAGGTGCTGTCAGTGAAGATTATTTATTTACATTTATAAAACATGTTGAGAACGGCAGAAAAATATGAGATTAGTGAAAAAATAAAAATTCCACTATTCATAAAATGCAACTTACACAAAAAGGAATGAAGGCTAGCGCTGTTTAATACACACAACGCATGTAGTCTATATACAACCGGCCGCATGTTCTACCGGAAGCCGGACGCCTGCGGCAACTTGTGCAGTAAGGAAATTTTCGAACCGGAAATTTCAGAGCCTCTCACACCACCTGAAGATTAATCAATGGGCATGAGAAAAGAAAGATAAAATTGGACGGCAATATGACCTCTACCATATATACCTGAGTTTCGCCGAAGATTAAGTTTTTCCCGGGCAGCGACACGATTCCGTTCGGTATACGGGTGATGGTCAGCTAATATGGGTGATGGGGTGATCCTCACAATTTGATTCTTCTTCCGGTTTACGTCACACTTACTTGTTTCCAAGGCGCAAACACTGTCCGCGTCACTCTTCGAACCAGTGACCGGCCTGCTACACGAGTCGCAAACTCCAACCGCAGACTCAAAAACCGTATAAGTTTACGTCAAATTCTTTGCGGTTCGTGTAGCCGCGTTTTGCGTTACCAATTCTGTGAGCCATGCTACACGAGCCGCAAACTCAAAAACTTTGCGGCGCAAAGAGGTTTTTGTTTTTGATTTTTCAGTTAACTCAAAAATCTTCCTTCAAAGCAAACAAGATCTTATTTCAATTCACACAAAAAGTAAAAGATGGATAATCTGTTGATGAGTGAAGTGTGGTTAACTACCCTATCGCGGGTCACCGAGTTGAGTACCCAAAACTTGCAACAACGCAACAGGCAACGCAACAGGCGTATTGTGCGTAGGCAAGAAGATGGCAACCGTTTGCTGGACAATACTGTAGCAGAGCAAGCAAATGAAACTATAATTAACTTTCTTCGCATGAAGAAGGAAGATTTTGATGTTCTCAAGTTACATAAAAAGTGGTAGTATAAAATATTTTAATCTTTATTAAACTTTTTGAAACTTTTGGATAAAACCAGTTGGTGGGCCGGACTTTGCCGATCCCTGATCTATGGTGAATTTATAATTGATATTCTAGCTATAAAATGACAAAATATTACTGTAGCTGCAAAATAAACACGTAAATTTATCACCATATGTTCGATTATTTTGTTTTTGAGATTTGTTATGTTTACATTTATTTCTTCTTCATCTGCTTCTTCTGGCGCATTTGAGTTTGCGGTTACGTACGCGGTGCGTACGTCAAAAACTTTTCAGCTCCGTGAGCCGAAAACTGCACCCGCGAAGTTTTTTCAGCTACCGCAAACTCAAATGCGCGAGAAGAAGAAGATGAAGAATAAATAGATGTAAACATAACAAATCTCAAAAACAAAATAAACGGACATACGGTGATAAATTTACGTGCTACGGTGATATTTTATCATTGGCTGGCGGGGGTCATGACTGGCAACAGCATTGGTACCGCAGAACGCGGCTACACGAACCGCGAAGATTTTGCGGGTCGTGTAGCGGGGCCCTTAGAACAGATAAAACCGAACAGACTTATAGAAGAATTACTAGGAACACCATTTCTGACGAAAAAAGAATTAAATAACGAACAAAACTCTGTTCCCAGTATAAGCGTGACGATAGCATGAAACGACTGAAAGTTTATTAATTTTTACAATATTTTATGCAATTTTCCAAAAAAATTCAAGTAGTTAAGTATCTACGAGCAAATATATCAGTACTAAAATACAGAAAAAGCTAACTTCTATGTAAAATATATGAACTACACAGATAAATGGTTGTAAATGCGAATGGTGAAATTTTTTGGAACCTCAAATTAACATACTTAATGAATTTTTAAAATTATAAAAGTTATACAATATTTTTGGAAACACTCTCAAGTATCTTCACTGAAAATTTCAAATCGATCCGACTTTTCAATAAAAAGTTATTAAATCTTAAGTACAGGAAAACGGAATCTCCCATACAAAATGTATGGACTACCCGGGTAGTCCGGTTGAACGTTTGAGGGGTATCAACCGAAAAAAGCAAATGAAAATTATTTAAATTCCTTGGAAACAGTTTTTTCTTTAGCAAAACGATAGAAAATAGGTTCATCTTCTTCTTCTTCTTCGTTTCGTCGAGGATTTACTCCAGTACGGCTATTGAATCCAGCTTCCTGGGCCTTCGCAAGCTAACCTGGAGACATAGACCTCTTTAGGTTAAGGACTGGCAACTAAAGGCCATATGTCCTGATTTTCTGTGGTTTTCGATTTTCTGTAGGCGTCGCCTTTTGACTGCCACCATGCGGCCAGGAGCACTGCTAGCCAACCACGCTAGTGCGCAGTCAAAATGCGGCTGTTCACCCGCCGTAACGAAAGGAATATTTCCTTTCGTTTGTCAGATCGCACGAAACTCGTGATCCGCTTGATTACTCAAACAGCACGAGATGTGCGTCGGCTAGGATTTCTCTGACTTGAGCTCCAGCTCGGCGACACCACGCGGCCGTGCCTAAGATAACCTTACTTTTCAGCTAACCCTTTCAGGAACCTCGTGCACTGCTAACCATCCGCTCTGATGCGACGCCGAACTGGAACTGAAATAGGTTCATCCAGACGACAGCAATGTTTCTCGGCAATGTTGACGTTTACCGTATTATTATTATTATTAGGTTCTTTATTCAAGATTCAACAGGTGAATTACCCCAATGAATCATCAGTTTTAATACAGTATACAAAACAATCTTCACTTAACATTTATAACTAATTACTACGCCAACATTGAACAAGTGATTCCTTAACAGTAACAGAGGTTCGGTTAAAGTCTATTATATTGCTAAACTTATTCACAGAACGACACATTGCGAGTATCGGAGCATTTTCAGCGTACCTCGTTGTAGTTGGATTCACATATAGGAACTCATTATTACGCGTGGAATACACAGGAACACGAACAGGACATTGACTCAAAATATATGGTGCATCTATTTCACCAGTCAGCAATTTGAACATAAACATGGCTTGAGCCGATTCGTATACGATTTCGTTGACTGTACGTGTGTGCCAAGCAACATTGCCGAACGAATTGACGAGCTATCCATGGGTCGATGGATAAGCTAGAAACATTGACGAGCAATGTTGACAGCGATCCATTTGGCATTCAACAAGGTAACGAAGCTAAGCTATATCCTGTACGAACCTTAAGTAAATTATTAATTAGAACGAGTCAGTTTCATGTGGGCAAGTGTTGGTTCAGTTTTTATATAATGCCACTAATTAAATTCACTTTTGTGATGTTAACTAGTTATCATTTGTTGTTACTATCTATTGATACATATTTTACCAAGATAACTATAGGCCATAAAAAATGTTTAGAAACCTTGAACATAGTTGGAAACATTGATGAACATTGATTGCCATCGTATGGACAGAATCCACCATTTTTGCACATGGCTGACAACCATGTTTGAATGTGTGCGAAAGATTGCCGAAAAGATTGCCATCGTCTGGAAGGACCTAATGAGTTTTTCTAGGCATTCTTCAAGGTGTATAAATTAGAAGGTGAAGTCGTCCAGTGTAAAATGACATTTCATGACTTGACATAACACTTCTGGGGTATTCATATTGGTTTTGAGGAGGGGTATCGAAAAGGATTGGGTTTTTGACATAAGTCTTCTCAAATATGGCACCCCTTCCAAAGCGACATAAAGTCACCTTCTATATTTATACACCTTGGGTATTCATATGGATTTTGAGGGAGGTATCGGAAAAGGATTGGGTTTTTGACATAACTCTTCTCAAATATGGCACCCCTTCTAAAGCGACATAAAGTCACCTTCTATATTTATACACCTTGGGCATTCTTAAAATTTCATGCCGATACGTCAATCCAATCAAAAGTTAAGCTGGCTGTAGACGTCACATATTAATCTGTGCAGATCTTTGACGTCTACAGATTTCCTTTGTTCTCTCGTACCCATCGTCTGTCAAACATCCCTCCAGATATCCCGAATATCTCGAGGGATGTTGGAAATAGCTAAGGAAAGGCTGTAGACGTCAAACATCTGTGCAGATTAATATGTAACGTCTACGGCTTGCTTTAGAATAAAACAAAACTCCAAAAACTACCCGGGTAGGCGGTTGAACGGGTGACGGTTAATTTCTTTGCCCGGTTGACAAAAATTCAAATTTTTTGCAGCTGTCATTTAGTACCAGCAACCCGCTAGGCAGCTCGAAATATCGTCCTCAAAACGTCCTCCGCGCGAACAAACGTCCTCCATTTTTGTATGGGGATGAAACAAAAGGAGGACGTTTTTCGAGCAATCGTCCTCCTTGTCCTCCTCACCATACAAAACTGCTCGATGTTTGTGTCATGGAGGACGTTTTTGAGGACGATTTGCTCGAAATTGCCTAGCGGGAAGTTTTTCCATGGCAGATTGCTGGGACTCTTGCTGGAACTACATAGTACCAGCAACAATGTCAATTTCTGTCAACCGCCCGCTAGGCAATTTCGAGCAAATCGTCCTCAAAACCCGCTAGGCGAGGTCGCATGCAAGTTGTCCTCCACTTGTGTCATCAGGCCTCGGGCCTGGGTAAAGGGAGGACGTTTTCATATGGGAGCTTGCACGCGGTAGAACGATGGAGGACGTTCGAGCAGTCGAATAAAAAAGCAAATGGGGATGTGTGCGTGCATCAATTTGTGCTATTTGAGAGTGTGTGAGTGAGAACGAGCAGCCCAGGTTTATGTATGTAGTTGTGAAAAGTGTTTTCTTTCGGGTTGGTGGCGCAAAATAAACATGTCAGACTCCAATACGAAAAATTATGGAAAATTTATTGAATATTCACTGGACACTTACAAATTCAATCGGATATATTAAATACACACTTTGCAAAGATAGACTTACCAGAATGATGGCACAACTCATTACAATCACCAACACCAACCACTGTTAGCCGGTCTTCGACCAAGCCAGTAGCAAACACATTGTGCACTTTGAAGAGCTTCGAGGTGATGGATTCGCTAGAAGAGGGATCGAAGGATAAAAAGTACATGTTAATTTACAGGAAAAGGTGTAAAACGGATTGCCCGGTTGCGTTTTGCTTTACCTTATTTCTTTCTACCGTTAATTACGTTTGTCGGCAACGATACGATGTAGGAATTCTAGGAACACATCGAGTGTAGGAATATCCCGGGCACAGTGTAAGAAAGCTTTCGTCTGTCCGGCGAATCATCTAAAAATTAATTTATATTTCATTATACTGCACAAAAACTGCTACGGACTGAACAACGACATGCTTGTGCTTACCCTCTTCAGTAAGACCAGGATTGGCGACACCGGTTGCACCGAAACATCCGACTCCGTCTTTGCTGCCTCAGATGAAGATTCCCCGGTCACTCCGTCGACTTCCTGAAATGCTGCTTCTTTTGCTGCTTTTGCGGTAATCACTTTAGCCTTTTTCGGGTCCTTTTCTCTTAAAACTTTGTGTCCGTTGGTCGTTGGTGCGCAACCGTGTTAGCCCGGCTAGCTCTTGACTACAAATGGCGCTTTGGACTTGTCAAATTTTCACCGAATCGTCGAGCAATTCTAGTACCTACACAAGGAAACACACAAGTGTACAGACACGGGCTGCCATGTTTCACACACCATGTTGGATCGAAGCGGTACGTTCATAACACAGAAGAGGAAGATAGCAAAAAATAGCCTGGCCGTGTAAGGGAGAAAGCATGCACCGAGTCTTGTACACAACATCCAAAGTATAGGTCAGGGGTGGTTGCGGATGGAGGAAAGTACTCGAAATCGCCTAGCGGGAAACGTCCTCCATGACACAAACATCGAGCAGTTTTGTATGGTGAGGAGGACAAGGAGGACGATTGCTCGAAAAACGTTCTTCTTGTTTTTTAATCCCCATACAAAAATGGAGGACGTTTGTTCGCGCGGAGGACGTTTTGAGGACGATATTTCGAGCTGCCTAGCGGGCGGGTGATCAACAACATAATATAAACAACACAACTTCATTTGTTTACATTCGAATGACAGTTTCAGCGCATAAGTTTCAAACTGAGTTTGAAGCGAATGAAACTTGTTTCAATTGAGCAACTACGTCCGTTCGCTTCAGGTTTGGCATTTTCTAAACATAGCGGGAACGAAATCCTTTTTTTTTCGTATGGAGTTTCCCGTCGTCCAGTGATTCCCGCTTGCTGGCCGTCACTTTGGACCATCGGGGATTGTTAAAAAAATATTCAAAATGTTTCAAAGGAAAACTTCTCTGCCAAAACCTGTACAAGTGTCAAGTAACCTTCCATATGATCGATTTGACGTTACACAACAGACGATAGATTATTCACTATGGACTCTTCGGTAGTGATAGGAAGTTGTTTTTTTGTTTAAAATAAAAATACTATTCCACTGATATTATATTACTCCATGGTAAAAGGTATTTAACAAAATGAAAATTTTTCTCTAGAGCAGTTACCAGTACACCTTTCACGATAGACCACTCAACATCAAAAATAAGGAAAAAGGTTATGATAATTGAGAAAGAAGTGCTGTGGGAATTCCTAATATTGAACGAAATGTAAACATCAGAGACCGCGAAGCTCCACTTGTTGCCCATTGTGCGCTTCAACCGCTTTCGCATATAGCGTCGTGCCCGGTTATGGTATGAATCATAATTTCTGGAAGAGGAGTGCAGTGGTGTGGTTTTTCGTTCAGTAGAAAGTGGAAAGTTTTGTCTTAAAGGATATATTCGAAAAACCGGAACGATCACATTCCTGTTACCAAGTTCTGTTTGAGCACACCAGGTGTTTATTTGGTTTGATAATAGCTCTACAGTCGAAGATGGACCGTCGTGAGCAGCAAGTGCAGCAAATTCCTCTACAGCGTCTGAATACGCGCGAGGAAAATCGAAGGCGCGCTGAGCTACGGTTGATATTCGATAAGGTGATAATTGAAGAACTTTCTTGGAGGACCACTCCCAATTCTAAAACAACATATACAAACACCTGCACACGATTTTTTCTTTTCAACAGTACGATACCAATCGTAACGGTTATATATGTGTTGGAGAACTCAAGCATATGATAGAGGAAAAAAAATGTCCAGATATAAATCAAAACGTGGTGAAAGCTTTGCTCAAAACATCGGATGAAAATAATGATGATCATTTAGATTTTGAGGAATTTTACAAACTCAGTATACAACACCCATACCTTTTTCGTGATATATGCGTCAAGTACTGCCGGCTAGTCGTACCCAATCGCAATCCGAATGCAGTAACTGGAGATGAAATAGGTAAGCTGGTGCATATTTTCGCTGCAAATCATCTGCTACTTGTTATTTAAAACATGTGAATCATCTAAATACACTAATTTCTAGTTCAACCAAATCAAATTCTGTAAATTGGCTTTACTACTTTATTAGATAGTTGTTTACCTAGTTGGTGGGGCTGGGTTGTATTTGCGATAACAGCTAATCACCAAGATAAAAACGTATGTCACCTTAAAGTTTACTGATAAGTTTGAGAATCCAAGTACTTGGAAAATTGATAAGATATTAATGCTTTTTAGTATCTCAATAAAAATATTTTTTAAGATTAGCTAAAGAACTTTTCCATTTTTCTTTTTCTTTTTAGATGGCGAATATGAACAAAACATGAAATTGTGGCCTCCACCGTTAATGATGATAGTTTTTTCTATTATGGAGATAATTTTCTTCGTCGTTGATATCTTCCATACACAAGAGTAGGTAGTGATGTTTTTTGTTGGATCTATATCTTTTACAATTCTCTCTTCTACTTTTACCGCGTAGTAAAAACGGCACGAGCACCAGTGGACCGATGGCTACCTTATTTATTTACAACCCCAACCAAAGGGAGGAGGTTTGGCGATTTCTAACCTACATGTTTGTTCACATTGGGTGAGGGGTCAATGAGCAGATTGTAGGGACAAATGACTGATCCTAAGTGCTAAATACGCTCTCATAATTTTTTAGTATAATGCATCTGGTTATGAACCTTCTGATCCAAATATTTTTGGGTATCGCACTGGAATTGGTACACTGTTGGTGGCGTGTGGCATTAGTTTACCTGGCAGGAGTTATCGCTGGTTCAATGGGTACTTCCATATTTACTCCGCGGGTTTTTCTTGCTGGAGCATCCGGAGGTGTCTATGCACTTATCACAGCCCACATCGCGACTATCATTATGGTAAAAAAAGTTAAATTAAATTTTCAATTCACAAGGCGCAACAATATACATTTTTGCTACTTTCGTTATTTAGAACTGGAAGCAAATGGAGTTTGCAATCGTGCAACTGTTTCTTTTTCTAATCTTTTGCGCAACCGACCTAGGAGTTTCGATTTACAACAGCATCAACGATCCATTGGACAAAGTTGGCTATGTAGCACATGCCAGTGGTGCATTGGCCGGATTTCTCGTCGGCATCGGTGTGCTGCGTAACCTGAAGGTAGTGCCTTGGGAGCGTAAGCTGTGGTGGTGTGCTGTGACGGTGTACTTTATGCTGATGGTCGCTGGCATAATGTACCATTTCTTGAATCCTGCACATTTCTATTAAGGAAATATCGGACCACAACGTATTTCTACCGATATTAAATATCGGTGTCTCCATCGTGGGGCTTCCTATGGACTTTCGTATTACGAAAAATTTACATATATTTTCAAAATTCCACAATTTTACAAAATTACAAAAAGTGTCTTTCATTCGCCGTTGTTTTGAAGCCAAATGTTTTATAATATTCTTATTTAAATGAAACATGATCGTGCCTTTTCATCTTACGAACATTTTTTACAAGTTCAATTTTTAAACATTGTTATAACCATAATCGATCGCACAAACGATGTACCCATTTGCAAACACAAAGCAATGTTTTATTTTTAACTTTTTCGTACTTATACATTGTTAAAAAAGAAAAATTATAGAAATGTATACAGAATAAATTTTACAGTTATTACTTCAGTAGGTTTAATATTTTTGTTTTTTCAAATCAACCTCGTCATCGATTCCCGATTTTGTTTTACGCTTTTGGATGATGTTTTGAATCTGCTGCCACTCGCGATCCAGCTCTGCCTTTTCATTTTTCTCCGTCTTATGTTTGCGTGTTTTCCGACCGTCCTGCATTTTTACACCGTACTGGAATGCAGCCTTCGGTAGCGCTTCCTTGCTGCTCATGTAATCCGAATACTCCTCCTGTGTGTCAAAGTCCCACCTTCCGATGGGACCCTTTTTGTTACCCAGATCCATTTTTGTGTAGTCGACCTCATCGTCAGAATCGTCGATAGCATCGTTCATCTCCTGTAATCCAGGATAACACTCAGCGTATCCTTCTGGTTCGGCCGTCAACTTGGTGATCAGGTGGGCGGATAATCTTGGTGGTGCTGGAACAGGTGGCATGCTCGATGTATCACATTCTTCCACTTTATGTTCTTCATTGTACTTCTCGAAGTAGCTGTGCTTGCCGATGTTTCCTTCAAGCTTCGAAGACCCAGCCACGTCCTCGTATCGACGATTTGGTTGGTAGTCGCCAATTTCGCCGTATATTGAATCATCCACCAACCCTTTGTCACCCGGTTCTTCTGGAAATTTGAAAAGAGGCTTGTCCTTATCTCGACGCTTGTTTTTCTTACCCCTGCCACCCTGGCGCAAATAAGATAGAATTTGCGCTAACTTATTAATAACAATGTCGTTCGTGGTGAGAGTTTGTGTATCGCCAACCTCCAATGGCACCTCTGCTTTCGAACGAATAACGGTGGTTGGTATATCTGAATCAGCATTTTCATCCTCCAACTCGATGTGATAAGCCGTGCGACCAGGAGCAAACATATCATTACGTTCGATCGTACGCGAACGTTGTTTTTCGAGAATTCTAAATATATTCTGACCGATAACAGTTCGAAATTCTAGCTCGCCCGTATTGGGCTGGTCTTTCTCTGCAGCATTTGCAGCTTTTTGAACCGGGACTGTAGCTGTAGCCAATTGGGAAGGGTCCATTTCTGCTAGTTTCTCCATTTCGTCCTCTTGTTCCTGTTCTTTGGCAATAATTTCACTTCGAACCTTTTGCAGCAAAGCATAATCTAAACCTTTCACCAAGTGGGTATGTTCCATGTCACCACCCAAGAACTTAGATTCTTGTATTTGCTGCCTGCGTCGCTCAGCAGCATCCATTCCTGATTTTGCATCGGGTGCTACAGCTCTGTATGCGCTTGTTGAATTGGAGGAGTCGAGATTTTGGTAGTCTGGGTTGGCTCCATCCCGCCGTTCTCGAGCTCGATCACGATACTTTTCAGCTAGCTCGGCCAATTTATTATCTTCCTGTTTCTTTAGTTGTGCATAAAAGTTCTTCTTCTTTCGACGGGCCTCATGCCTTTCCGAAGATGGGGGTTTCATTGACGACGACGACGCCGACGATGACGATGATAATAATGATGATGAAGATGGGCCAGTCGAAGCGGTCCCTGGGGTAGCCTTCGACATGGCATCCCGAATGGTTCCTGTGGCATGTCCGCCTCCGGGTGGTGCTCTTGGGGTCATTAGTAGCTTACGGAAATCATCGTTGGTTAGCCTTTGCGTCGCCGGCGTCTCTGGTTCCTGGGTATCGTTATCGATAGGCATTGTTGAGCTTTTTTACCCTAGAATGGTTATAAACTATCTGTTGTTTAGTTTAATTTTGTTAATTCAATTCAGTAATTAAACTACACTGATGAGAAATTTATGTTTCGATTAGATTTTGTATGACACAATGCATATATAAATACAGGTTGGTTAACTTTGCTTATTTTGAAATACTCCTACCCAAGGTGGGTCCTAAGGGAGGTGAGCTCAAAGGCCTGGTCGTGGCAGCCATTTTGAAATTAATTTTTGACAATCGTTCCTGGTTTTATTTACCAACAAAAGGATAACGACGCGTTAGCAAGCTGCTGGTTCCAGTTGATACGCTTACCAGAAGACTCTGCCCTCATTAGCCATAACTTTACTGAGGACACAGTTCCATCTACGATATATTGCAAAGTCATCTGGTAAATGAGGTTGGACGAGATGGGTAAAGCGGTTTGGTCGTCTAAAGGCACATATGTTAACACTTTATTGCTACAATGCTACACGAAACGTGTTTGTTAAAACGACAGTATCTTCTTCATATCGCATTTTTTCACATTCCATGAGTTATTTTTGCAAAAAACACAGGTGAACAGGATAAATACGGCATTTTTACGCTTTCAGAAAGAACTTTGGAAACAAACACTGGCAAATTGTAAACATAAACAAAACCCGGAACGATTGTCAAATTTTTCTTTTATTTTTCAAAAAAAATCAATGCGATTTGTTCGGGATGAACCCACCTGGATAGTAATCACTTTGCTCCTACCGCAAAACATCTAGGCGGGTTCTAAGCAAGATAAATACATATGTATTTGATGATATACACATATATATATATATATATATGATATATACATATGTATTTGATGTAGTATATCCCCGGTGTACAAAAACTTGTATGCAATCACTGAACGCCATACATTAGAATTACTGAACGCCATACGCTTGAATTACTGAACGCCAAGCAATAGGAGTCTTTTTGATATATGGCGTTCAGTAATTCGAAAAATGAGAGGAAAGAACTCACTCTCCTTCTTTTATGGGTTACCCCTCCTCGTTTCTCCCTTCCCACATTTTTCCCCATACCCTCCGGGTCTCCCAATGCCCACGAGGGAAATGTCATCCGAAAATGTAAACAACAACTATTTTGGAATTTACCTTTAGGTTATGTTACCGTTTTATTAATTTAATTTCTCTTTTTACACTTCACTGGCACTACTCCTAGGTCTACTTCTGGCAAAACCTGCAAAAGAAGAAAGACTATATCACTTATTATGTACAATTATGCACAATATAAAGATGGAATACTTATCTTCTTTCCATTGCCAGCATCAAGTGGAAGAGCGTTGACAATACTGAAGCACGATCGATTTTCATCTGCTTTACATGTTTAAATGAAAGCAAACACTTTATTAATCAATCTTATCTATTAACGAGCTTGGTTAGATTGAAAACACAACTATTTTTCACACTTACAGCCTTTTACGATGGATAGCATAAGTTGAAACGCGTTGAACGCTTTTGTAAACTCCGTTATCGCGTCTGGAAACCGGAATATGACATCTTGCAATCCTTCATCGCGTTTGTTACCTTCATTAATGATTCTTTAAACTTGAATATGATATTTGTAAACTTCATTATCGCCCTGTCAGATTGGAGGCCGGTTTGTTTTGGGTTTCATAGATGCAAATTGTGTACACATACATATATAGTCAACCATTCGAAAAAGACGTTACTATTCACAAATTGTATCCACGCTGTGAATCAATTATTTTAAACGATTGAACGGTTCCATTGAATATCTGTTATGGAAATGGTATATTGTGGTATACACAAATCATAGGAGGGCCCATAGAAACGGAAATGTAAGATTTATTCTTACCAATCTAGTAAGCTTAGATGTGCTGCGGTGAAGGTAATTGCAAGTGAGAATTTCAGATTCCGTGATAAACAAGCTCAGCGAAGGAGAAACAGGATTAAACAACCATGTTTCTCATTGAAGTTTGTCACACCTGAAAACGGACGTAACAAAGATGAGTAAAGTAACAATTAGAGAGAAAGAAAGTCTTACCTTTAATAAATGCTGGTGCCGCTGCATCAGCTATAATTGCACGAACTTTTATCTCATGTTGCACTTCGTTGATGATGGCTCCGTTATCAAAGTCGTTAAGCTCCTGCAGACATGTCTTAGGAACTCTTCGACCCTTAGCCACTTCTGGTAGCTCATGGATGTTCATAAGAATCGACCAAAACGTGTTCAGGCCACGTATGTGTAGTGGCAACCCATCGATACATAAATTTAGAGATATCGACATTTCACATTGCTAGAAATAAATAATAATTCAACATCACGATACGTGTTAGCGCATTCGGCTAGTATTTCAATCATCTTACCTGAATCGTTTGGACAAACTACATAGGATGGCTTTGTGCCAATATCGACCACCATTCACTGCAATAATGTTCGCGACGGTCTTATTAGATTTCAAAAGAGTACAATCGTTTTCGGCAGCTGATTCTCTCGTAAAATATCTAACATCTTGTTCACAATCGACCACTGCCAATTGTTCACTGCCAAAAACCTTATACATTCCTCCATCGTCGTGTTGTACTACTATCTAAGCTATCTACACTGCTCACGTTATCCGGTAAACCATCGATTCTTGAGATTTCGTCTTGACCGTGATCGTCTCCAGAACGCGTTTCTTCTTCCGAGGCCTTCTTCGACAACTAGATCGAAGACGATCAAAGAATCATCATTAATCTCTAGCTGACCCACACTGGTACTAGGAGCTTCTAAAATAAATAATCATTTATTTAAATTTCGCATTCAAATATTGAGCAGCACAAGCACAAACACTTATGATCCATTCCACAAGAATGTTGGCTCTCCTGATCAAATCTTTTCCCATTCACTTTGTACAAATTATCTGAACGCTTAAGCTGCCCTAGAAAGTTGTTTTTGTATGCCATTTTCACTAGTTATGGACACCACTTTTGATAAAATCAAAATTTCCGAAGTGCTGGAAGCTTGCAACGTTGCTTCCGATTTTGTTTACAAATTTGTGTGATGCGGTGGAAAGGGAGAGGCACAGTGGAATTGCTTCCTTAGTCGTGCGCTCTCGCTCTCGCACATGGTATAAACATTGAATGTTCCAAAGATGACAGCTCGTGGTTACCTGGGAGGTTGGACAATAATAGATGCAACTAAATGACAAGCGAGACCGGTGGAAATACAGCGGCTGATCCCAAAGAGTGGGAGATGCAAGATCGTCAAGTGGAACTACAAACTATTTTTAATTCACCGTTTTTTTTATTTCATATCGCTATACTTTGGCCGCCTCCATGCGTTGTCAAAACTCAAACGGCTGGGTTACAGTTTCTAATGTAGCGGTTTATTGGAAGGTGGAAAAACGTTCTAAAGATCAGACAGAATGTTCCAAAGATGCTTGTCAATTGTTAGTTGGGTTATCACACCAATGGTGGCAAAGCCACCGAACTGTCAAAATTTAGTTTTGGCATCCAGTTTGACACAATCCCAGTCTCCCGAACACGTGCTTTTTCGATAAGCTTGTCGGCCGGGTTTTATTAAAAGCTCGGCGGCCGAGAAATCCGGCATTACCCGCCGTAAAAGGTGTCGGTTTTCAAGCGCTTCGGCGTGTCGCTTTAAAAAAGTTCTTATTAGAAGCCAAAAAATTGATTCTCTTGGCAGCGTTGCCTCTTTTACGTGTGGGTTGCTCGCCCTCTGTGTTTGCCTCGCGTATTATTTCTCCGTTGCACGTATTTTTGCTTCTCTTCCAACAGTCTTGACTCTGCATTGCTAGGGAATAGACGTGCTCTCCGTTCACTCGCGAATCATGCGTCGTGGTTATGGTGCGCTGTTGAATCCAACGCTCGACTCAAGTCTCGATGTTCCGTTCAATGCCATGCCTGGGATCTGAAAGTAAATAGTCGGTAATGTCTGGGCTATTCCTTGCCTCGAAAACGGACACGTTATACACCAAATATTAATCGATGCTATGTGATGTGCCATTCGCTTCGTGAACGCATTGCGAATGACCACTATGAATTGAGGATCGTGCATTTTTCCACAAAATAGGGTTTTTTTTACCGATATATTTTTATTTGAAAAATCGTTTGCGCATCATCTCGTAACTTTCTGATGCCGATGGCTCATCTGGGACCTTATGAAGATGATTTAAAGTCCTTACACACGAACGGTAGCTGGAACGATCTTGCGGTCTTCCACAAAATGTTAGTTCGAAACAATACGAAAGTTTTTACTCGTACAGGATGGTTCTAATCCCGTTCTCTCCACCTTGAATCCGCTCAAAAGTTAAAATGTGTAACTAACTAAAATTCAAATATCCGAGCATGTTATACATATAATATGGATTTATGTTCATCGATCTGCAACAGAATTACAAGTAGCAAAAAGATAACAAATTAGAGCAAAACCTAAATGATGGACATCCAGAGGTGCATGAAGAATAGAAAATAACATACGCTTATGGACGCGGTGCGTGGGGACGCAGCGTGTGTGTGTGTGGCGCGGTGCAAGTTCTACGCGTTGAAACGCACACGCTCTCAGCTCGCCGTGCACCGCACACACTCTCATCGCGTGTTGTCTACCCACGTACGTGTGGAAGCAAGAGCGAATGCGAGATTAGAGCGAAAGATCCGAGCCAGTGGCCGAAAATTTTAGGCTGGGATGGTGCCTCTTGGTAGTGTGATAAGGCAGGCCACCTGGGAGAGGGAGTTTATATAATTCACTTTCGGTTTATGCGGTTTTCGGCAATTTAAGATTAAAATACTGAAATTTTATAATCTTATTATGCTTATAATTGATTATTAATAAAATTAAAAAACATGAATCACTTTCAAATCAAGCTTAACATGCCCGATACAGCAAACTCCACACAATGACAGCTCGGTGATACGGGTAAGCTCATTCACCAACGGACCCCCAGCCACTCCAATGTCATTCGTTTTCGATGGTCGTTTGACAATCCAGTGCTTTTTCCATGCCACCATTGGTGACCAGTGTGATAAGGCCATTATTGATGAGCATGAACAACATCGTTAGAACCATGATAAAACTTAAAATGTTACTTGGGTTGCTTGCTCTGCTACAATTGAGAGTATTACAATTGGGAGGGCGGAAACGACAAACTTCTCGACGCTGTCCCATACAAAAGGTAAACAACACTTTGAAAAATGCAAAAAAATGGCTGGCCGTCTCGACGATCCAAAACGACGCCACCTACGTGTCGAGACGATGCGCGGAAACGAAACGACGCGGCTAGCCATTTTTTCGCTTTTTCCAAAGGTGTTGTTTACCTTTTGTATGGGACCGCGACGAGAAATCTGACAGTTTGTATCGTTTCCGCCCAGGTAACCACGAGCTGTCATCTTTGGAATATTCAATGTTTATACCATGTGCGAGAGCGAGTGCGCACGACTCAAGGAAGCAATCCCATTGTGCCTCCCTTTCCACTGCACCACACAAATTTGTAAACAAATTCAGAAGCAACGTTGCAAGCTTCCAGCACTTCGGAAATTTGAATTTTGTTGAAAGTGGTGTCCATAGCTAGTGAAAATGGCAAACAAAAACAACTTTCTAGAGCAGCTTCAGCGTTCTGCTAGTTTGTACTAAGTGAATGCGAAAAGATTTGATCAGGAAAGCCAACATTCTTGTGGAACGGACCGTAAGTGTTTGTGCTTGTGCTGCTCCAAATGTGAATACGAAATTTAAATATATGATTATTTATTTCAGAAGCTCCTAGTACTAGTGTGGGTCAGCTAGAGATTGATGACGATTCTTTGATCGTCTTCGACCTAGTTGGTTCAGAAGAAGAAACCCGTTCCGGAGACGATCAGGCTCAAGACGTAGTCTCAAGAATCGATGGTGTACCGGATAACGTGAGCAGATTAGGTAGATTTAGTGGAAGTACTTCGAAGTAAGACAACGCGACGATGGAGGAATGTATAAGGTTTTTGGCAGTTGTTCAAAATTTGTTTCATTCGACTGTGATCATGATGTTAGACATTTTACGAGAGAATCAGCTGCCGAAGGACATGCTGTTTAGTTTGTCCAAACGATTCAGGTAAGATGATTGAAATATTAGTCGAATGGGCAAATACACGTATCGTGATGTTGAATTATTATTTATTTCTAGCAATGTGACTTTACCTGCTTCGATGTCTCTAAATTTAACTATCGATGGGTTGCCACTACACAGACAGATTCTTATGAACATCCATGAGCCTCGGTGGCAGTCTTCAGCGGCTCGACGAAGCCGCTAAGGGTCGAAGAGTTTCTAAGGCATGTGTGCAGGAGCTTAACGACCTTTTGGATTACGGAGCCATCATCAACGAAATGCAACATGAAACAAAAGTTCGTGCAATTATAGCTGCTGCTCTGGCACGAGCATTTATTAAAAGTAAGACTTTTTTTCTCTCTAATTGTTACTTTACTCATCTTTGTTACGTCCGTTTTCAGCTGTGACAAACTTCAATGGGAAACATGAAAGTTGTTAGTGTACTACCGAAGGCGAATATAATCCGAATTCGCACACATTAGTTTTTAAAGGGCGATCGTTACTCCATTTGAACCTACTGGCCCAAATGTTTGCCCCGGTTTGTTTGCCTCACTGAGTGGAACCAACATACAAGATACCAGGGAAATAAGCTACTAGCTAGCGGTCACCCAAGCAGATGAGGAGGGTCAACATCTATTTGTACGTTTATCTCATACATTGGTGGAGTAAGTTTAAGAAATGATCAATCTATCGAAAGAATAATATAAACATGTAACATATATGTGCATCCAACACTCACATTAAATACAAAATATTGAGTTTTCGTTCCATAACGACATCTATACATTTTAATTTTAATTCAACACTGAAATAATTTTACAGATAAAAGAAATATCGATTATTTGTATACATAAACCCTAGAGGAACAAATAAACAAAATGGAAATCACAAAACCTATCTTGACAAAAAAACAATATCATATCATGAAGCTTTTTCAACAGGTGATGACTGACCATGGAATAACGAAAAGCACCATTCGGTTCGAAAATTAGCCAAATCAATGAAACACACAATGAAAACGATGTTTCACCAAGTGATGCGCCGACATGAATCTCCACGGAAATACCCATAGCAAGCATCCAAATGTTGGTCCACAAGACGCACCTGGAAAACCATGATCAAAAAGAAATACTTAATCGTTTGGTGGCAGCACATAGTGAATCAAAGCAAAAGCAGTACATCAGCGTACAGATACATACAGATACATTGCGGCTACTTTTACAGCCGACTGGTGCTTTTCGTTGTGCCAAGGAATAACTGTGGTCAGCCATCACCTGTTGAAAATGTTTGTTGATAGATATTGGCATTTAAGCTACCAATCGTCGAAGCGGAGCGTGGCTCATGTGATTTGGTGAGCCGCCCAGCCTAAAATTTTCGGCCACTGGCTCGGATCTCTCGCTCTAATCTCGCATTCGCTCTTGCTTCCACTCGTACGTGGGTAGAGAACACGCGATGAGAGTGTGTGCGGTGCACGGCGAGCTGAGAGCGTGTGCGTTTCAACGCGTAGAACTTGCACCGCGCCCCACTCACACACGCTGCGTCCCCACGCACCGCGTCCATAAGCGTATGTTATTTTCTATGCTTCATGCACTTCTGGATGTCCATCATTTAGGTTTTGCTCTAATTTGTTATCTTTTTGCTAGTTGTAATTCTGTTGCAGATCGATGAACCATAAATCCATAATATATAACATGCTCGGATATTTTAATTTTAGTTAGATATACATTTTAACTTTTGAGCGGATTCAAGGTGGAAAGAACGGGATTAGAGCCGTCCTGTACGAGTAAAAACTTTCGTATTGTTCCGAACTAACATTTTGTGGAAGACCGCAAGATCGTTCCAGCTACCGTTCGTGTGTAAGGACCTTAAATCATCTTCATAAGGTCCCTGATGAGCCATCGGCATCAGAAAGTTACGAGATGATGCGCAAACGATTTTTCAAATAAAAATATGTCGGTCAAAAAAACCCCTATTTTGTGGAAAATGTACGTTCCTCAATTCATAGTGGTCAAAACACATTAAAGAATGAACGTTCTTCATTCGCAATGCGTTCACGAAGCGAACGGCACATCACATAGCATCGATTAATATTTGATGTATAACGTGTCCGTTTTCGTGGCAAGGAATAGCCCAGACATTACCGACTATTTACTTTCAGATCCCAGGCATGGCATTGAACGGAACATCGAGACTTGAGTCGAGCGTTGGATCCAACAGCGCACCATAACCACGACGCATGATTCGCGAGTGAACTTAGAGCACGTCTATTCCCTAGCAATGCAGAGTCAAGACTGTTGGAAGAGAAGCAAAAATACGTGTATCGGAGAAATAATACGCGAGGCAAACACACAGGGCGAGCAACCCACACGTAAAAGTGGCAACGTTGCCAAAAGAATCAACTTTTTGGCTTCTTACAAGAACTTTTTTAAAGGGACACGCCGAAGCGCTTGAAAACCGACACCTTTTTCGGCCGCCTACGCCGGATTTTTCGGCCGCCGAGCTTTTCATAAAACCCGGCCGACAAGCTTGTCGAAAAAGCACGTGTTCGGGAGACTGGGCGACAACAACATACCTCTTCTTGTCCCAAGCAGTTCGAGCCTCAGAAGCAGCAAACACCAACACAAGTAAGTAACAATACTACCCAAGGGGATTTTTGAAATATTTCCGGCGCCTGGTCCGACCCGTTTTCGCGTCGAAAACGGGTCGGTCCAGGGCACGATGCGCAGTAAATTTCGACCCGATTTGACGGCGATGTTGACGAGCTGTCAGATTCAAACTTTATGGTGGGTTCAAATTCAAAATGGTGGGTTCGAAAAAAATTATCCATCTAGGTTCAAAAATAATATCCTCTCTAGGTCTGTTTTCCCTCCTCATTCCGTTATCTTTCCTCTTCCCTTTCCTAGCCTCTTCATGTAATGCACACTTGATTCGATATTCTTTCTTTTTTTTTATTGTCGCGGTCGTGGTTAACAGTGGTCGTGATTACATTGGTGGTAGCTGTTGAAGAGAAATTTTTATTGTTTGGTTAGTGAGGATTGAACACTTATCGTTATACATACCATACGATGCGCAGACCGGTTGATCTATCGGCGATGTTGGAAAGTGTCTTGTTGATTGTCTGTTTTATTTTACGTAACGATGGATACATTTTCTCAAAATTGCACTCGCTCGAAATAAGGTGGGTAGTATAAAATTATGAAACTAGAGGTTGGAGTTGAAAAATTCGACGAAGTTTGAGCAATTTAATAATGTGTTTGATTTTTCCATTGTGCTGTTTTTTTAGATTTTAGCACTTAATTGACGGTGACTGCAGCATGTTTTGGTCAGAAAACACCCGCCAATAAAGTGTTTAGTGTGGAAGTATTCATGCTACGACATCCACCGGGACAATCAATGAGAAACCCACCGAAACAACTGAAAACCGGCTCTGGACATTCCATCGTCACAGTGTACCTTTTCAAATTCCACCAGCATCGACAAATCACGGTAATTATTGAAATCACGTTACAAAGATATGACTTTTTATTTTTGCAATTTATAAGACAACTACTGTGTATCATTTTTATCAGGAGCTTTCAAACGCAACCTTCACAACCATTACATATCATACCAGCATCTCAGCCATCGATTTCTGGCAAGTGAATCAGAGAACAACTCTTCTTTCATTAGTTGCATGAGTTTTGTCGTCTGCAAGGCTTGCTTTACATTGAGTTTGATTCCCATTTTATCTTTCCCAGTGTTTCGTTTCGCCAGCCAGCAGTCGCTTCATGATGCTAAGATCGATAAGATGCAAACGATCCGCTACCACGACATCCTGGAGTATGTAAAAAAATTAAAATCTTAAAGAGGTGTCATCGTTCTTTGGTGTTCTGGATAGGCACCTTGCCTGAATCCTCCATCAGTTCATTGTGTTGCTTGTGTCCCAGAAAATACAATGGTGCTACGACGGTACATTTCTGGCAACTGTTATAACGAGCATGTCCTACTACACCTCTGAAAATTAAATACATGTGAAATTGTCTGCCGATAAGTTTTGTAGTCAACCTGTTATAAATGCTCTTGCTGAAGTGTCTGCAATAATGGCCCTTAGATGTATCGACACATGTTTCCAGTTGATGTTTACTCCATATTCCGAGGTTGTTCATCTCCGTGACCATGAGACGTAAAGATTCCTCAACGTTCGTCGGCTTCCTCCTACAATAGAAAATAGTTCTCGTCATCACTGGTACTTTCGGCATCTCATGGATATTACATAATATTGGGCAAAACTCCATGATGCCAATTTTATGAAATGGTAATCCATCCATTGATATATGTTGCCCTGAATAAGTGTAGCAATACTAAAAAACAAAAAAATAAAAATTAGTTATTTACACCCACAATTATAATGCTTCAAAAATGCACCCGATATGATACCAATACTGGCCGCCACTTATTTCCAATATCTCGATCGATGGCTTACGGTTGGTTCCCAATAATGTTCTTGCACTTTTAGGTAAGCTTACTGCCTTAGCTTTTTCATAAGGTCCAAGATCATATCCACGCTCCAGAGCGTTTCGTTGTTATCGATATTCGATTCGCCACTCTTTCGCAAACATTTTAATTCGGGTTTCCGCCACATTTTCAAGAGATTTCTTGTACAAAATAGACACCAAGCTTTTACAACACACTGCACGACCGTTTGTTTCAAAATGTAAACAATTCCTCAACGGGCTGTTGCTCACACACAAGTCTATGCTGTTGGCAACATAACGCGAGAGAAAAGGACGGAACGACAGAGCAGACAGCATTTGGATTGTCATTAGGTAGTGAGTGGTATGTCAAACGGTGGCGGAGTGGTTGCGGGGTAGCTCTCCCGTCGTGGAGGGGTTTTTTTTGTATGGAACTTTCATGGGTTCGGGTCGAAACGTCAATTTGGCGCTCCTTGGGTAGTTATAAAAAGATTTGAACCAAATGATCCATATTCCCCTCTAATAGGTTGGACAATAATAGTTGCAACTAAATGACAAGCGAGACCGGTGGAAATACAGCTGCTGATCCCAAAGAGTGGGAGATGCAAGATCGTCAAGTGGAACTACAAACTATTTTAAATTCACCGTTTTTTTTTATTTCATATCGCTATACTTTTTCACCGGGTTTGACCGTCGGTAAAAATGGCCGCCTCCATGAGTTGTCAAAACTCAAACGGCTGGGTTACACTTCCTAATGTAGCGGTTTATTGGAAGGTGGAAAAACGTTCTAAAGATCAGACAGAATGTTCCAAAGATGCTTGTCAATTGTTAGTTGGGTAGGCACAATACGCCTGTTGCGTTGCCTGTTGCGTTGATGCAAGTTTTGGGTACTCAACTCGATGACCCCCCAAGCTGCAAACGTCACATTAAAAGACGTCTTTTAGTGGTCTTTTAATTGTTAAAAAGACCATTAAAAGATGACTAAATAACACGGTTAAAAGACCGCATATGTCAAAAAATGGGGATTTCGAAAATTCGAAATAAAAAATTGTCCCTCCTTTTTTCGAACACCCACGTCGCTGTCCTTCGTCATTGCTCTGACTGCTACGTTATGTTGTAGAGTTTTCTTTTCTGAAAGCATGTAGATTTTCATATATGTATTAGTAAATTTTTATTACATACCTGCATGTGTATCAAACCATCGACTGCATATTTCATGTTCAGCTCTCCTAACCACTAGACCATTCGATTGGACAATTCTGTTTAGTCAGTTGTCATATATAAATGGAGCAAGTGCATGCAATTCAATATGTAGAACATTTTGTTACAAGTTTTTTATTCTGAGTATGTATTTTTTAAATACATATTCCAAACGCTCGCACGACTACAAAACAATAAATGTATCGTAAGAAAGGTGTTTAATAATACTTAATCTTCTGATATGATTAATCACATAAAAATGATAATGCCGAAATGAGGCTAATTCCAATACTTTCGAACAGCCTTCCAACAGCCAGGTTTTTTATTTGTTTTCAATCCAGTAATACAAAAACACAATTGCTACATTTTCATTATGCATATCTTTCAGTCCGTTGTCCAAAATGTCCTCCTGCTGGAGTGGATGGTTGGCAAAATTTTTTGTTGCGACCTGAGCCACGGTCTATCACTGTGTATGTTTGTAGCTCCTCCGGAGAGATCCATTATGTGAATACCGCTTTTTGAATTTAAAACTAGCTCAAACACACAGCTTGAACCTTACCGGATGTCTTGGTCAAGCACACATTGTTGTCTGTAGCGTTGACGATAGCAGCAGCACTAGCCATCGTCCTACGAGCCGCAGCAGCCAGGCTGATCGATGCCGGAATTCGCCCCCGCGACGGAAGGAGTTGTCTATGGTAGCAACTCGCGCCGATCCCGAGGACCGTAGCCGAACCGAGGAACGAGGAGGCGGGCTACTGCACCACCACCCGTTCCAGAAGTAGGAACAGTCACGCTGGATGGGGAAGTGACAGCCGACGAGACTAGCCGCAGCCCTCTGACGGTGGCGGAGGAAGCGGCCGTCTCGGAGGCCTCGACGTCGGGCCGCTAACCGGCGGTAGGTCGTCCTGTAGGTGCCACCCGGCACAGATGTCGCGCAGCTGATGTGGCCAGACAGGAGGGAGAGCCCAAGTGCCTTTCGGCGTCAATGCTTTTCAATGAGCCATGCCCCAACCACTGGCTCAAAGCTCGCGGTAACGACCAGTGATGAAACGGGTAGCGCCCGTCAGGTGTTTTGGTCGGCATTCGGAGTCGCGCCCGGATCTTTCAAAGATTCCCCTGATGGTAAACAAAAAATGCACAGATTGTTATACAAGCAATTATGTCTGAAGATGAAAGCGGGATCACTGCGTTGAGTTAATCTTCCAAACAATGATCCGAACATTTCCTCTACCTCAGCTGTGTCGTCTGCTGTTGCCAAACCTTCTTGCAAGTTGTTGTTTTCTTCACTGTGATGAAATTTTTCACCCTTTTCGTTCATTGTATCGATTGAATGATTTAAAATCTGTGATGCTACGATAGTCGGCTGCACGGAATAAACAACCAAATGTTTACGATTCGTATCGTGCGTATTTTGCTGTGACAGAAATACAATGCAAGGAAGAAAAATAAGAACCTTCAAAACCAGATTGAAAATCGCACGAAATGCACTTTAATCCCGCTTGACAGTATGTAACTACACGGACACAAGCAGAAACCAAGTGCAGTAAAAACCATTCAAACTCCTCAACCCTGCATCGTAAATTGAGGCAATCAGTCTTTTAAGCCAAACCTTGCAGATTGGGCCGCGATAGGGGAGTTAGCCACACTTCAACAGCAGAGAATGACGCGTGCATAGACTGTCAGAAACTTTGCGCTTGCACTGGCGACAGCATTGGTACCGCAAAACGCGGCTACACGAACCGCAAAGATTTTGACGTAAACTTATACGGTTTTTGAGTTTGCGCTTGGAGTTCGCGGTTCGTGTAGCTGGGCATACTGCACCCGACGGTTGGATGCGTAGCGTTGCGAATTTTCATAAGCTCATGCCAGTAACGCATGAGCGAGTTCATGTTGTACATCCTGTCTCCGTTCACAAATGGTGTAGCAATGACAGTAATTTCAGTTAAGTGGGGGGCGGGGGGCTTCATTTGGGTTCTTACCAATTTGGAAATGCACATTTTTTAATTTCCAATCATCTGATCCTTTTTAAGTTACGAAAAATTATCAACCATTCTACAACAATTCCTAATCGTAAGGTAGTGGTTACTAATCGCTTTCATTATGCAATCAACTAAAGATCAAAATGCTACCAAAAAGAAATGTGCTATCGTTCTAGCCCGGATTCATTCAGGAAACCTCTATCATCATTTCGACAACTTTATACAACGCAGCTATGGGTTTCAGATGTCAAGTAACATTGTGATTGATCGCTTTTCGATGTTCCCCAGCCCATCACAAACGATGACTAAATGGCAAAAACCTGGCTGGAAACATGATTGATAAACAGAAGATTCGATGCAAGACGTTTCGATCACACTTATCGCACGATAAACCAAAACGATCGACACTGAAAGGCTATCAAGTGCCAGTATATCTATATATATATATAAGATATAAGGCACTGGATTCAGTTGTTCGCTATGAGTTCGGGAGCAAGTGTCCAGAACAACAAGATCATTATGATGAGTTTTATCGGATTTTTCATCGCTGCTTTGATATGCAGCGTGGCAACGATAGAAGTGGGTGAATAAATACAGTCAGGAGTTCTTTACGCTAACCAAATGAGTTAATTTTGTTTTTAGATTCCACCCAACGGAAATTCGCGGATCGTTAATGGACTTAATGCTGCCAACGCCCCATACAACGCGCACGTGCTCTACCTTAACTCGGGCAATTCCGGTTTCTTTGGAGGAGGGTCTTTGATTTCCGACCGTCACGTTCTAACGGCAGCCCAAAACATTGCTGGCTTCGTACGCTGGGAAGTGGGACTAGGAAGTACTGTCTACGGGCAACTTACGACCCAGGTCTCGACTCAGGCTATCGCTCATCCATCTTTCAACATGGCTAACCGAGCTAATGACATCGGATTCATCATACTTCCATCGCCGGTTGTATTTACCGCATTAGTTCAACCCATACAGCTACCACTCCAGGGCCGTACTCTACCGTATGAGAATGAGGAGGGCATGGTAGTTGGTTTTGGATTCAACGTCGTCAATGGTGAGTAAACCTTGGAACTCTATTTTGTAGTCTCAATCATCTCGTTTATGTTCTATGATTTCCGCAGGCCAAGTCCGTTCCGACTTCTTGAAGGTTGGATATCAGCGCGTTATTGGAGATTCTCGTTGCGTCGGTATTTATCAGATCACTTTACCTAATCATTTCTGCGCCGAAGATACCCTTCAACGTTCTAACGTGTGCAACGGAGATCTTGGGGCGGGCTTAGTCGTTTCTGAGCGACGAGTAGAAACACTGGTTGGCGTTGCATCGCTCTTAACTCATTCCTGCGATTCCATCAATCCGACAGGCTACACGCGTGTATCAGCTTATCGTCAATGGATTCGAGATAATACTGGTGTGTAATGCATTCACGTTGGATAACGCATAGTTTAATCCTGCTGGCTACCCGCGTGCATCAGATTATCGTCAATAGATTCGGGATAATACTGGTGCGCGTTGGATAACGCATAGTAGTGTACTATGATGGTCTAAGTTTGTTCCGTTTTCTCGCTACTTATCCTCAAATTGAAAAATAAATAAAAGTTAAAATGCATCTATACGAGATACATTACCGACCGAATAGTTCTGGCAGCATGGTATAGATTGGCCACCATGGTATAGATCACGCCTGGAAATTGTACCAGTCTGTTATTTTTTATCACTTCCTCCTCCTGAAATCGAAATAAAACGATGGTGCACAGGGAAATAGTGCTTTCGGTAGTCCATACGACATGCTATTCTATACAAGCTGCTAATGTTACATTTCTTCACCCTTCTTGTTCTTGTTCATGAATGACGTCCTTCTTCCAAGCTTTAGTGATATAGTCCACGATACCGGATTTTATAAAAAAAACAACGTTGTCATCCTCACGTATACTGACTGCGCATGCGACTTTCCTACGACCGGGGTAGTAGAAGAGTAGTTGGATTGGATATTTTGACTCTTTCAAGTTGAGATAAATGGCTCTCCATGGTTAGAAGAATCTTCTTAAAAAGAGTTGCGCTTGTACATTTTTTCTAGAGCATTGGAATCCTTAGTAGGACAACACTTTTATGATTTTTTTGTCAAACATTATTATCCCCTTAACGGGATGTTTTGTCATAATTGAAGCACAGGGTATGTGTTGATGTGCCTGGGTTACGGTGTGGGCAAACTACCCGGTTTTTAACATTAATTATGTTCGCAATGGTGTCATATGTAATCATACCAACTACTTAAATTTGACTGCTTTTAGCGCTTTGCAACTGTTTGTCTAATAATGATAATTACATTTTTCAAACGGCATTTGAAATAAGTGTAAAGAAAACAGGTAAGCCACATTTTATCAACAGTGAACACCGTGCCGTGGGAAAGAAATGTAAGAGCAGAAATTCTATAATTGTACTCATGTCCAAATCAAGTGATTTTCCTAAACGGAATTATCCAAGCCGATGGCGGTACAATACGTCGTCGTCGTATTGTGACTAAGACTGGGACGATGACTGATGACGCATTTTATAAGGTTTCAAGTTCCCTGTTCCACCCGTTACGTAAACGTTTTTGGAGCTTTTGGAAATGCAAAACAAACCGAGTCTGCAAAACAGCAGTATATTCGAAACCTCCAGATGAGTGTATTCCACTGTCTGTCACAAGAGATACCATCACGCGTAGACCCTCTGATTGCTGTTGCGACAACCTTTTCCACTTGCAGTTCTTTAGTGTCAGGGCGGAGCGTTGTCGATCTAATCGAGTTGGTTGTCCACTTCCGACCTCGAGAGATATAAGACAGTTCTATCAAGAGCTGCACCATTTTCTCTCCATAAAGACAGTATCAGGTGTATCACCGGAGCACCCACTAGTGCTAACGACATCCATTCCCTGATTCCGAACACAGAATGTTCCTATGTCAAGTGACACACTGGACCGAACCACCACCTCGTCCGGCGTTGGAGCAGTATCGTTGGCCACCTCCAGCCTCAGTGGCCCTTGTGATATTCTGTGTTTGTGTAACCATGTTCAGTGAGGTGATGGGTGCGGGACAGGTACGGGTAACAACGCTGGCGTTCCTAGTAACGTTCGCAAAAAGGATAGTTCTATCAAGACTTTCAAGAACAGTTCGCTGCCATTCCCATTCCCAGGCACCAGGTTCTTCCGGATCCATTAGCGTGGCCGGGATCGATGTCGAAAATCGTGAACGGCCAGGTGGCTCAACAAGGTCAGTTTCCTTGGCAAGTGTCGATTCGGGCAGCACTTGGACGGAGCGTAACCGTCTGTGGTGGTTCACTGATTGACGCCCGGTGGGTTCTTACGGCGGCCCATTGTACTAATGACTACAATGTGTTCCAAATCGGCCTTGGTTCGATCCACTTGAATATGGCCAGGTTAACTATGTCCACTGTGACCAAGTATGTGCATCCTGAGTTCGATCCATGGAAGCTGACCAACGACGTCGCACTCATACGGCTACCCTCGGTCGTACCTTACAGCTTAGAAATTTTCCCAATCAAGCTTCCAGTCAACATATCTCCCGTTGAGACGTTCCTTGGTCGGAAAGTGATTGTATCTGGATTTGGACGCACATCCGATGGTAAGACACTAGCTATACGCACAATAATAGTATCAAGCTGTGTACTACCTACTATTCTTTACCCAAATAGCAGTTCAATCTATTTCCACCATATTGAAATTCGAGCACATGCGTATAATTTCCAACACGGAATGTTCCAACGTGTACGGCTCCTCCATTATACGTAACACGACACTCTGTGCTATTGGATGGGAACGCTCGAATCAAAATGTTTGCCAGGGCGACTCCGGTGGCCCGATGGTAATGCAGCACAACGGGGGAAGCTGGATACAAATCGGAATCGTCTCCTTCGTGTCCAGCCGTGGATGCAGTACTGGCGATCCGTCCGGGTATATTCGTACTGTTAACTATCTCAACTGGATATCCGAAACAACCGGTCTCCGAACTCTTGGTTCGGTTGTAAGGCCGGTCTAAGGTTATATATGGTACCACGCAACCAGATGAATCTGCCCCTAGGATCGCGATAATGCACGGTGTTAAAAAAAACTACCATGCCTTGAAAGTATGGTTGGTATCATTATATAGAGATCTCTAGGTTCGATTTTTCTTTTACTGATTTCAAGCCCACCAGTCGTTGATTTTGAGATAAAAACACATAAAATGTAATAATCAGTATTATTCAATTGAAAGAACTAACTACTACTACTCGAGAGTGATTGAACACAACTGACTTCATCGTAGAGTTAAAACTTATAAAAAGAGCACAATTAAACTTCATATTTGATTTTGGTCACTAGTTATCTTTAGATGCCGAAACTAGGACTAGTTTTTAAAAAATACCGACAAAAATTTCCCGACATTGGTTTGTAGACGTGTATCTTACCATACGCTCAAATCGAAACTCTAACAGTTTAAGGGGGTCCAAACTGTAGGCCACAGATCTGTTTGCTTAAGTTTCTTGATTTATATCACCTGGACATTGCATTCCACCCACAGAAGTAAGTGGTCTTTTTAACTACCGATTTCCTCTTCGCTATGATCAGTTGGCATTTTCAAACCCTTTGACGAATCAAGTATAGTGAAGTGAACCCGTAGCAGCGAAGCTCCACCGATACTGAACAGTTTTTGACTGTTTGAGGTTTTGAGATTTTTTTCTTACTGAAATAAAGAAATTTCTTCGAAAGATTCTCTCGAAATAAGATAAGTCGAGCGGGTAGTTCCTTAGCCGTTAGACTGTTCTTGTTTGAGATTTTTATATGAATTTTTCAGAAATGTTCCATGATCAAATCCAAAATAGAACGGAAGTCACAAAAGTCTACAACCGAAATTCCTAAAACAAAAATGTAATAGTCAAACCAAACCCCAATTGATTGCAGTAATATCAGTTTATATCAATCAAAATATTACAGTAAACCAGATAGAAAACAAAACAACTTTATTCCGTAATGTTAAAGCTAGTTGGAGTATAATGTTTCCACCAATTGTGTTTTTCGGCACTTTCAAAACGTAACATTGAGATGGAAGAAGTACAGCTAAGGCATATTCCATGGCTTCCATGGCTTCATGTTGCTTATTCCAAGGTAAGCAGCAAATCTTCCCCTTCTAACTTCATACCGTTGCTAATGTCCAGTGTTTTCACAACACCAGCCCGAGGAGATTGAACCACCATTTCCATTTTCATGGCTGACAGCACTATCAAAGGTTGACCTTTCTCGACGTGATCACCGACTTTAACTTTGATTTCTGTAATAAATAATAGAGTCAATCAACAGCATGATAGTTTAAAATTAAAAATAGTTAAACACATGTTTTTAAAAAATGTTCATTCATATACGTACCGATAACGGAGCCAGGCATGGGTGCTCCGACTTCGTCTTTGTTACCCTTGGTAGCCTTCGGATGAATGTGTAGCTCTTTGACGGCTTCCTTGTCGCGGATTAACACCGATCTTAGTTGACCGTTCAGCTCGAAGAACACCTCTCGCTCGCCGTTTGCTGTGAGGTCCTCTGCTCTTGCCAGTGTTTTAAATCCGAGAGTTTTGCCTTTTTCAATGGTCACTTCAAACTCTTCGCCCACCTTCGGGCCAGTCAGAAAGACGCGCGTGTTCAACTTGTCGACCGGACCAAACGTATCGCGGAAGTTGAGGAAGTCGTTTGTGACTTGCGGGTAAAGCGCCGCTGACATGACATCACGATCGCTAACATCGGGATGAGATTCCTGGAGGGATTTTTTCAATGCATCAAAATCTAGCGGAGCTAACTGGGCTCCCGGACGTCCTTCGATGCGGGGCATATCTTTAAGTACACGCGATCGCAACGGTTCGGGGAATCCTCCATGGGGAGTACCGATGGCGCCTTGCAAAAATTCAACCACAGATTTGGGGAACGATAGTTCTTCAGCTCGCTCTAGCACTTGGTCGGCCGATAAATGGTTCTGCACCATGAATTGGGCAAGATCACCAACCACCTTCGACGATGGAGTCACCTTTATGATGTCACCCAGCAACAAATTGGCCTCCCGATAGGCCTTCTTTACGTCTTCAAAGAAATCTCCCAGTCCAAGCGAATAGGCTTGGAACTGAAGGTTTGTGTATTGTCCTCCGGGGATTTCATTCATATATACATCGGCATTGCCGGATTTCATCGTCGTTGTACACTCAAATGGAGCGTAGAGCGTACGCGCTTGCTCCCAGTAGGCTGAATACTCGCTAATGTCCGGCAGTGCCAGCCCCGTGTCAAGGCTGGTTCCTTGCAATGAAGCAACAACCGCTCCCATGCTTGGTTGAGAAGTCATGCCCGACATGGAATCCACGGCTACATCGACCACGTCCGCGCCGGCTTCAGCGCAAGCAAGCATAGAAGCTACCCCAGCACCTGATGTATCGTGTGTATGAATATGGATAGGCACATCCGGGTGTTTTTCACGAATAGCTGTTATAAGTAAACTGGATCACAATGAAAAGCACGTTAAAAGTGAAGAACGAATCAAGTTACTAACAATAAATAGCAGATTCAACGTACCGTGCCGCCTGTGGTTTCAACAATCCAGCCATATCCTTGATACAAAGCACGTGAGTCCCTGCTTTTACCAACTCATCGGCCAAATTTGTATAGTATTTCAAGTCATATTTAGTCTTTTTTTCATCACTAACGTCCCCGGTGTAAGAGATGGCAGCCTCCACTACACCACCAGCATTACCGGCCGCCTCCATGCCAAGAATTAAGTTTGGCAAATAGTTGAGCGAATCAAACACTCGGAAAATGTCCATACCGCATTGCACCTGAAGAAAACAAATTCGGTTCGATTAATACCCAAGGTACACATACTACACGATAATTAAACGATTCACCTACCGATAGGTCACAGAACTTGGAGACTACGTTGTCCGGATAATTCGTATAGCCAACGGCATTAGCACCGCGTAACAGCATCTGGAAAGGGATGTTAGGAATCTGCTTGCGCATTTCCTCCAACCGTTCCCAAGGACACTCGTGCAAGAACCGCAGGGCGACGTCGAAGGTAGCACCGCCCCAATTCTCCAGCGAATACAGATTATTGAACTTATGTGCCACGAACGGTGAGATCTTTAGTAGATCGTGTGTTCTAACTCTGGTTGCCAGAAGGGATTGGTGCGCGTCACGAAACGTTGTATCCATCAGCAGAAGGTTTTTCTGGTTGCGAACTGCTTTGGCAAAGCCCTCCGGTCCTTGCTCTTCTAAGATTTGCTTGAAACCACGTGGTGGCTCTGTAACTGTTCGTAATAAATTTATTATTAGCCATGCCGAGACTATCAGTAATGCAAAAACAGCAGGTGTATGTGGATATATCTCTATACAAAATGCAGCAGTTAAGTTTCCTATGCGCGAATCCCTTGTGTCCTTTTTGTCATTATAGAAACGGTGTTGTTTTAAACTAGCAGACGATTTCTTTAGAGCCCCCCGGTAAGTATAATATTAAAGTTAAATTTTGCTGTCGAAACTTGATGAGAATATGCGGTGACTAACAACATACAACATACATCGCACGGTTAAATTGTTCCTCATGTTGGTCAAAATTAATTATCTTAAAAAGCGACTTCAGCATGCCATTTAAAATGAAATTATATTCCGCTGTTATTACGTACTACTAGTGGGGTTTAGGTTATTCCATAGTATTTCACAAGCGCCATATTCAATCGTTTTCAAGTACAGTAGATATCCGACATACGCGGTACTCGACATACGCGGATTCGGAGATACGCGGTTTTCAAAATTTGACAGTAGATTGGGTTTATAACATCAATCATCAAACCACACGAATAAATATGTAAATTACATAGCAGTTAAATTTATCGCTATTTGGACTGTACTGTAAAATTTAATGAAACTGAATGAATAAATAAATAAATAAATAAATAAATAAATAAATAAATAAATAAATAAATAAATAAATAAATAAACAAACTGATGTTTTTAAATTTATTGTAAAACCAGTGAAAACTGATTAAATGTTATGAGATGTATTTACATTAATTGGTTTTTATGTTTAATATATGTATTCCTTGAATCGGCCAAGGCCGATGAACATATAAGACAACCCGGTTGACAAAAATTCAAATTTTTTGCAGCTGTCATGTAGTACCAGCAAGTTTTTCCATGGCAGATTGCTGGGACTCTTGCTGGAACTACATAGTACCAGCAACAATGTCAATTTCTGTCAACCGGGAACGATTTATTAGGTGTTGTTTTTGAAAACAGTAATAACCCGGTTGACAAAAATTCAAATTTTTTGCAGCTGTCATGTAGTACCAGCAAGTTTTTCCATGGCAGATTGCTGGGACTCTTGCTGGAACTACATAGTACCAGCAACAATGTCAATTTCTGTCAACCGGGAACATAACATATGTCAATCCAAGCCGTTATCGTAAAGCAGTATAGGTATTGTTTAGGTTTTAATGGATTTAATGAAATTTATATTAGTAATAATTTGGCAGCATTACCCGAAATCACCGAAAACTTGAGATTTTATTGTGAAATGTCACCAGATGATGAAAGATATGTAGCATGTTCAGTGAAATTTTTAGCGTGTTTACTTAACTAATTACATGTTAGTTCTTATTGGGACGGAGAGTACCTTTTCTTTTACCCTGTTCCTCGTCGGCCAGTGCTTCTGGTGACAGGTCTAAGCGTCGATAATAGCATTTTAAACCACGAGAAAAAGTTGCATTTTTTTCCAACAAAAATAATGTTGTAAGATTATTTTTTATATATTTTTCCCATCGTTCGAGCATTAGTTGAATTCGAAGAAGTCATCATCGATGTTGTCATCAACCCGAATGGAGTCATTAATTAACACAGAAAACGGTGGTTAGAGCCACGACACACATTTTCAATGTCAATTGAAAAAAAGATGAAAAAAATTGAGCAAGAAGAAAAATAGTCAAATAAAGAAAACACATAAGCACCACACACATTTAACATACACCAAACACAGTATAGAAACAGTATTTGAAAACAACAGATTATATCACATATATATAAATATATCAGATACTTGACATACCTAGTGGCAACTGAGGAACATGTGGATGTACTTCGGCAGGCTTCAGCTTTGTTGCTAGTGGTGTTGTTGGACCATTGACCAATACTTCGCCAAGGTAGTTAAGCAGCTTTTGGGCACGATTCTTTGATTTGGCGAATCGGAAAAGTTGCGGATGTTCGTCGATGAAATACGTATCCAGAACTCCGTTGAGGAACTTTTGGTTTTCTAGCACATTCAGCAAGAATGGAATGTTGGTTTTTACACCACGAATACGAAACTCGCGCAACGCCCGATTCATTTTTGCCGCAGACGATTGCAAATCGGACGCGTGTGATATAACCTTCACCAGCAATGAATCGTAGTATGGCGAGATAATCGCTCCAGCGTATGCGGATGCACTATCCAAACGAATGCCCATGCCCTCGCCAGATCGGAACACCTCTAATCGTCCAGTGCTGGGCTGGAAATCGTTTGCGGGATCTTCCGTCGTGACGCGGCACTGGATGGCGTAACCTTGTGTTTTAATGTTGTCCTGCGTATATCCGAGTTCGGGTAGGGTCATACCTTCCGCTACACGTATTTGCGATTGGACCAAATCAATGCCGGTGATTTCTTCGGTCACGGTGTGCTCCACTTGCAGACGGGCATTTACTTCAATAAAGTAAAAATTACCAGACTCATCGCATAGGAACTCGACAGTACCGGCGTTTTCGTAGCCGACGTGGCGAGCTAAACGCACCGCGTACTCTGTCATTTTATTGCGCACCTCTATAGGAAGCCGAGGAGCTGGGGCGATCTCCACTACCTTTTGGTGGCGTCGTTGTACCGAACAATCACGCTCGTACAGATGGACTACATTGCCTGCTTTATCGCCGAGAAGTTGCACTTCTATATGGCGTGGCCGCTCGATGAACTTTTCGATGAACATGGCTCCGTTGCCAAAGGCAGCCTTGGCTTCTGAGCTGGCACGCATAAAATTGTCTTCAACTTCATCCATTTTGCGAACAACACGCATACCTCGACCGCCTCCACCATAAGCAGCCTTAAAAATTACCGGCAGCCCATGCTTACGACAAAAATCGACAGCTTCCTCCTTGGTAGTTACTGGCCCATCCGTGCCGGGAACGATGGGGACCCCGGCTTCGATAGCAGCCTTACGGGCAGCAACTTTGTCACCCATTTGCTGGACAACTTTTGGAGAGGGCCCGATGAAACGCAACCCTGCGTCGATGACGGCTTGGGCGAAGTCTGATCTCTCCGATAGAAACCCGTAACTAGAAAAGAAAAAACAAACAAATGACCCAATTGGTTGCAATGAATGGACAACGAAATTAATTGTGCGATTAGTTTACACACTTACCCCGGATGAACTGCATCGACATCGTTTTCCTTGCACACTCGAATGATCTCTGGGATATTAAGATATGCCTCGACCGGTGCCAATCCTTTTCCTACCATGTACGATTCATCAGCCTTTTGTCTGTGCATGTGCATCTTATCTTGCTCGGAGTAAACTGCCACAGAGCGTATACCAAGCTCCGTGCAGGCACGAAATACACGGATGGCAATTTCACCTCGATTCGCAACCAGCACGGATCGGATTGGCTTATATTCGACTTGGCTTGCAAAGCCATTCTTACGAATTGACCACAGCCGAGCGCGATTTCCGTGGCGTAGGGCAGATACTGCCATTTGGGCACTAAATAGTTGCATTTTTCCTAACCGTTGTGCAGACGATTACGATTGAAGTAGTTGGCAAATGCAAGTTTCTGAGGTGCAACAATTATAATTTCATTACCAATCCACAGTGTACAGTAATGAAACCTGATTCCCAAGGATATCCGTTGCAGCGCGTTGCGATTTTTCTAAATTAAAAAGAAAATAGAAATAGAAGACAGTTTCATGCTAATTTATTTTCAATATCATATAACAAAACAAAATGGTAAGGTTAGGTTATTCCCCACCTTCAAAGAATCTTAAAACGTAATTTAGAAATTCCAAGCATTAATTGAAAAAAAAAACAAATCCAAAAGAACAAAAAATAACATTTCCCATTTTTCGATTGGTTTTTGAAACGCACGGCGAATGAAATTTCCCAAAAGTTAGGACTTGAATTTTACGAACTGAGCTGTGTTAAACTCATTTTCTATCTCATTCTTTACTGACTGACTACTCGAAAGGTCTAGACTCCATTTGTTAGGGAAAAGGCTGATTCGCACGTCGGCAAGTGCAAGTGGCAAGTACCAGGCAAGTGGCAAGTAGCCGTTCGCACTGCAGGCAAGTACTTGCCGGTAACTTGATCACTCACACAAGTACACAATAACGAATAAATTTTATTTTACCATTATTTCATCATCAATAAATAAAAAGATCGATCAACGATACGATCAAATAATATTTCTTGAACATTAGTCGAAAATTATCCTAAACAAATCACGAAAATGAAACAGTTTTTGTTTGACATCTTGTATTTACACGAGTTGTCAACCAATACATCCAGCTACTTGCCCGAAAAATAGACTCGGTTCTATTCCAGTGGCAAGTAGCTACTTGCCACTTGCTACTTGCTAGGTCCTGATTCGCACGGGGTAGGTACCCGGCAACTTGCCACTTGCACTTGCCACTTGCCGACGTGCGAATCAGCCTAAAGGCTCATCAACCCCGGTGGCAAAATCAGCATGCTTTCTCATTCTGTCCAATTGACAATTGATACCACCAGAACGAGAAAGCATGATGATTTTGCCAATTTCATACACGCATAGTTTAATATTTTCCGGTGAAAGATAGCAAACATTGAAAATGCGTTAGTAAAACTTTGGTCATGGATTAAGCACATTCTAACGACAAATGTCTCAAAGCTGCAAACCGTAGCGACTGCCATCAGATGGCATTCCTACAATGCGACTACTATGAAGCATTAGTAAGCATAAATAATCGTAAATCGAAAGATCGCAGTTACATTACAGACTCGACAAAGTGTACCAAGTAAACCCTATCCAACTTCTACGATCCTACCCTTCTAGTGCTCAAAATAAATGTACATCAAAATTTATTTTCGCAATTTTGCATGTCCAAGAAAGTAATGCAAAATTCTGCGTGTTCCATTTTCACTTTCACTGACTCTGCAAACCTTATTATAGATAGGCTAGGTTGTATTTTCACCAGTTGTTGCTAGCTTGTCTAGTCATGTTACTAAACCACAGCAGAAGATGTCAACAAACGAAACTGTTGGAGTGCGTACGGGTAAATTGTATCGGCAGTTTATACGAAGTGGGTGCTCAAAAGACAGAAATTTTAACACGGTATCAAGTGGTAAAGATGATAATTGGTTATAATGTGTATGTTAAATTCTCGAATTAACAACACCTTCCAAACGAGCCGACTTTTTACTTCTGCTACTTTCAACCATTTGCACCTTTATTCATTAATTTTTCTTCAAATAAATTCACGATCAATAAACTCAAGCATAGATATTTTGAACATCGTACTTCAACCACAAAACAATCTTCTTCTTCTTCTTTTCGTAACGACCTTGTTTGTTGTTGGTCATGCCTGCCCATTAAGGGCTTACGAGACTTGTTTCCCTGTTGTACGTGGATAGTCAGTCCTCTCGTACAGGGGAGGGTCCGGTCTCGGTTGGGATTCGAACCCACACCGTCGAGGTGGTGAGCCCCGGCGCTCATGGGCCGATTTTCTAACCGGCGCTACCGCTTGGCTGTCGCGGACCCCCAACCACAAAACAATCTTTTCATCAAATTACAGAGACCCATGAGAACGTGTGCGGCTTGGTTAGCTAGGTGGTTGGTTGGTTCATAAATCAAAAGACTTAAGATTTGCTTCATACCAGCAAAATAAAAATGTGTAAATAAATTTATTGTAAAAATACAAATGAAACATTCAAACCTGTCAACGTATACAACCTTTACAGCCAAACCTCTAAGCATTGATCTTATGAGGGCGGGCCTCGCTCCGTGCGTACAAAATGGTATCGAATTTTTCATTAAATTTAGAGATTTTCCAATGGCGTAACTTTTTATTTACTACTTTTCATCTTTTTTCGATCATCTTGGACCTAGTGAATCCACTATGTGCATACAGACAAAAAAGGTATCGGTTAGGACTTGAACCCAAGCCCCCGATGGGGATGTCCCAACGCTCATGTGTTATAACTAACGTTACTAACATGTATCAGTTATAATCACATGTTTCAGAATACTAATGCTAAGCTTTGCTAAGCCAATAGCCTAAACAACCGCCAAAATGAATACCGAATGAATGAATACGAACTAACTATTATAAAATATTTTTTTCTAATTATTATTTACAGAAAAATATTTGTATGGGACAACGTCTTTTGTATGGAACAGCGTCCAGAAAACTGGCAGTTAACATCGCTTCGGTGCTTTCAATCATTATAGCTTCATTTATTTTGATTCTCTATATCGTCACAGCAGTAATCACCGATTGAACAGAAATTTATTTTTTTTCTTGTTTCATTTTTATTGTACCGAGTTACCAAGATACAATTTCCTGGTATACGTATAGTTTTTGGCAACATGTGTATGCAATTAGGTAAAATGATCTAAATGTAATGCACAATTTTTCTTGAGCCATATCATGGAATTTATGAATGACTTAGGTGGTAAATTTGTTATACATAAGAAAATTTCTACCATAGAATGCTCAGAATGTTTCAAAGTTTTAAAAAAATGTATTGAGCCGCATTGATGGGTCCGTCAACATCATTTGAACGCAATGACATCTACCGATATGTTTATTGAGCAGCACATTATACGACAAAGTTTGATCGCAACGCATGTAGTTAAGTGAACCAATTGTGGAAGACATATCACCTTCATAAAGCTGGGTAAAGCTCGGTCTTCATCTCGGATTCGCTAGATGGCAATCAATGATAACGTTTGTTGACCGTTAGTGTTAAATAGAAATAGCACCGAGCTACCTTGGAGATATCAGTTGAAATTGATTAGTTATGATTAAATCCGGACTCTTCCAACATGTTCAAGCCCCGGACAACAGTAGCTCTAACAAATGGTAAAAAATAAGTTTCACGGTAAAGAAACTCAGAATCGTTATCACTAGCCTACACATACTACGTGTCAGTATTGCGAGTGTGTTTGTGTTCCACAGGAAATATATTTGGACTGGTTTTTAACGCTTCTTCAAGTCACTGCAGAATTTCGTAACCTTCATTTGTCCGACGATCTTGATATGGAATTTTATGACTGCTGTTACTCGAATCAGCCAATACGGGCCCATGGATTTACATTTTTTAACCAATTAAGGCCTAGTGATGGAATTGACTAGTAATTGGCTGTATTTGATTTTTATAGATTACACATTGCATGTCTGTGAAACTAACGATCAACTGAGAACATAAGCCATAGGACGGTTTATGTCAAAAATGTCTTCGATTTAATTTGTCTTACAGTGTTACAATCGGAATTGCCACGTTGCTATGATAACACTCGTTTACATCGACTCGACTCCTACGAACCACGCACACCTACCATAGTTAGTTGTTAGTACAGTTAATTAATAAAATCTGTACATTCATAAATGTAGTACATATTGACTTTCACTCCACGTTTGCACTTAGCCGCGATCAATCCACTAACATTCGATTTATGTTTTGAAAAGTAGCTTGGAAATTGAACCCTGTGCTTTTATAACGGAGCAATAAGTCAACCAAATGTTAGTGTAAAATCAGAGGAAAACACATCTGCTGGGTTCTGGTTCATGGTACAACCTAGCCAACTCTTAACTCAACCACATAGATGAAGTAACTAAAACTTTCACAATTCCGAGCCTGCGTGATTTAAAATTAAAATATTGGATATGCTATCACATCCCTGAGATAATATAATGCAAATAATGTAGAAATACGATTAAATGGAAACGGTTCTAATCCATATGTTTACATTACAGTAACCAGTCACTTACATTTCTTAACAGACACACATTAACGAAAACATTACGAACACATTAACGAAAACCTTGTGCTATGACATTGAAGCTGGAAATTAATTGCGGTCAACCGGTTCCAACAGGCTGCCCATTTTCTTTTGCTTCTTAGTGTCTTTGATCTGTTGCTCGCATGTTGAAAGAGCGATAAAACACTTTAACGTGGATGGTCTGTATACCTTTCGTAGACTATTGAACAACAAATATAACACGGCGAAGTCAACAATCCTAATAAGACTCTATTATACCATTCGCATACATTATGCAATAATGGATTCGCTCATTAGCAGTATGTTCATTAATCTAAATCCAGAATACAGCTGTTTCCACTCGAAGTGATGCAAACATAACGACCTAAAATTTCCAATTTATTGCCAAATATCAAGCCATACCGGCACATGCACATCCGTGTTTTTATGGGTGGGTGTAACTGTAAATGTTAAATACCGCTGATGTGTTTCACACAATCATGATTGTATGTACAAAATACACAAAAAAAATATCGTATAACTTGTAGTAACAGGTGTTAGACTATTTACCACAGCAGAGCAATATTACGTTAGTCTGTTGATGATCAAAACTGGATTTTGTTCTTGGTGTACAGAAAATTCACAAGCTACTATGCCCGGCCACTGCTCGCAAACGACTGAGGACGAAAACAATAATACGCCGTATATTATCTATCTTATGTGGATATCTTATGTATATGTAACTCCAGCGTTCGTCACAAGTTCACCTATATTCTCAGGTAGCGTAAAGTAAATCGATTTGACATTACACGAATAGAGCATAGCTTTTATACTAACCTTGGTGGGCGGCATGTGAAAAAAAGCACCACGATAATCGTACACTTCCCCGGCGGCCAATCCTACGAACCACGCTACACTGTTGCCGCTGAAAACTGTTGCCGCAAAGTTTTTGGCAGCAGGCACCGCAAACTCAAATGCGCCAGAATAAGAAGATGAAGAAGAAATAAATGTAAACATAATTTAATTTTAGAGACTTTGACCTCTCCGGTCATTCGTCTAAATGTAAACATAACAAATCTCAAAAACAAAATAAACGAACATATGGTGATAAATTTACGTGTTTATTTTGCAGCTACAGTAATATTTTGCCATTTTATAGCTAGAATATCAATTATAAATTCACCATAGATCAGGGGTCGGCAAAGTCCGGCCCACCAACTGATTTTATTCAAAAGTTTCAAAAAGTTTAATGATAAAGATTAAAATATTTTATCCTACCACTTTTTATGTAACTTGAGAACATCAAAATCTTCCTTCTTCATGCGAAGAAAGTTACCCGACGAACAAAGTTGCGCGATGGCGAGTTTAGGTGCTACTTTTTCCATACAAAACGCCCGGGCGATGAAAGTGCTACCCCAGTGCTCCTCTCCGCGAGTCTATACTTGCAAGCGTTAGCACAACATCGCGAACAAAACACCGCGACGAAGCGATGCATCAGGAGGAATTTCCCCATCCCACCCCTGATGGACCCATACTTGCAGATAGAACTGCAACACGGACAGGTTCGGACCAAGGCGTGTTAAACAGGGTAGGTTTGGTAAACCATAAAAACCCTGAAGTTGAATCGGAGAATTGATTCATATCAAAATTTAACCATGGCTACGATGAAGGCTCTTAAAAAATGAGTTATATTAAATACCAGTGAAATCAGTTTTCTTAACTGTCAGTATTTTCTATGTATTGCTGCGTTAAACGCAGTAAGGGACTTTCTCTCGCGCATCTCAGGCGAAATCAAACTTCGCAGGAAGTTCTTGAACTTCTTGCTTCAGTAAATATACTCGATCAATAGGTTGAAAATTGGCACTGCACTTGTTTTATCTTGAGCAGTTGCGAGAGTAAGAACGATCGCTCGCACAGCCGCCTATCGACAACGTAACGCTATTATGTTCTTTGTGTACGGCTTAATTGATTACAGCGAATGCGAAAAACCAAAACAATCGCTATACATCACTCATACCATGATTCATCTTGATTCATAATGTAAAGAAACAAAATATTAAGTCAAAAACATGGGTATTCTACCGAGCTATTACTTTCATTCGTAGTAGTGTGGTGGAGAATTGAAAAACACTTTTTTGAGTGACTGAAAGTGAAATAAGTGAACCAGATACAAATATTGAGCATCAAAAAGAATCAATATGTTCAGTTTTATATCAATCATCACTTCAAACACTGCTCATAATTACCAAGCGATGAAGAAAAAATAAAATATTATTTTGACAATCATTTATGAATTTGAACCAAATGTCAACAATCCAAAGTAAACCAACCTACAGCTTTATAGGCCTTGGGCAGTTTTGCCTGTTCCCTGGTGGCAAAATCATCATGCTTTCTCGTTCTGGTGGTATCAATTGTCAATTGGACAGAATGAGAAAGCATGCTGATTTTGCCACCGGGGTTGTCAACAGAGTTGTTTTGATTTTGCCACCGCTTGCAGAGTGAAATTGCAGTTCACCAAAAATGTGAAGAAAAGAGTAATATAACGGCAGTTTTCGTTAATATTCGGTAAGTAAACATTATTGAGATGAATTATAATCAGAAAGAATCCAAACTATGTGACTTTTTGTTCATTTTCTCTTCCAAAGTTCAACGCGAGCAGCAGCGGCACCAGAAGCTCAACCGCGGTGTCATCGGTGGAATCAAAGTTTGGTGCAAGGAGATGGCTGATTTTTACGGTCCCAAGCTTGTGACTCCAAGTGAACAAACGGTTTGTAAAGTGCTTAAATATATTTGAATAAAAAATGTTCGTTTAATATAAAATTACGACTTGGGAATTTTCCTTTGTATATGATGACAATATGTATATTGAAAACATCGCCTCCATCAAAACATCGCGCATTGTATAAAAAACATCGCGTCACGTCGTTTTTGTCACGCAACTTACATATTTCGCAGGTTCCCCCGCGATGCGAAGTTGCATCGCACGAAGGCTTAAGATAGGCTTAAGATTTGCTTAAAAGAAGTTAGAATCTTCCCAACCAGCCTGGATTTGGGTTCCATTTGAAAATTGAGCATGCCAGAGAAAACTCCATACAAAAAAAACCAGCTCTCTTGGACTTAGCCGATTTTTGCGATGCCACTCTCGATGATTGCCGTCCGCAGATGCCGCGAACGTGGCGAAGACCCGTCACTCGCGGACTTAGACAAATTTTTCGAACCCGTTCTCGAATTTTTCGATGGAGAGATCTTATTTGGGTGATCGAACGCGCGCACCCTGCATCGCGCTCGCTCCCGTACAAGGGGAAGCGCACCGAGCTCAAAATTTTCCATTGCGGCACATCGCGTTGTGCGTTTGTCTCAGTCACTGCGTGCATCCGTCGCTGCGTGCATCGGTCGCTGCGTGCTCCGTCGCTTCAAGCATGAGCTTGCATTTCTGGAGACGTGAATATTTTTTACTCTTTCGCTGCGTTCATCACATGCGTAGAGCGATTTTGCCAGATCGACGTAAACAAAGCAACACGGTAAGTTCGCTAAAGTTTTTCGGCGATAATTACATATAATTTGTACATTTCATCTATTGCAGGGTATTCAATGAACTATCAACTATTCAATCTACGATCCTAGCTAGTTGGAGACATCTTTTTACGCAGAATGATAAGTTCCGGAGCAACGCACCTGACCGAAAGAAGCTGAGCAAAAAACTTCCTCAACTAGCAGGTAAGCTCTGCAGTGAAGTGTGTGTATTTCATACGAAATAGTTTATTGTATAGTGTGTATGCTGTTCTTGATGGATCATCGATGTTAACTTAGTTTTCGGTGTTATTGGATTCACAAGAAATCGAGAAATAAAAAGGTGAAAACGCAACAACAAATTTTGTCCAGTGTATTCATTCGCGCAAGGGCTGTGACGTCACAGCCGCGCGTAGAAGCGAAAGAAAAAATCTCTCGGAAGTAACTCTCGGGTCTGGGGCTCTCGCGCGCTCACCTCTCAAAAATTGCACGGATGCAGCTGCTATTGTCACAACTATCCGTTGAACGGAGAACCCTCGGTTTTTGAACGGATATCAACTCATCGCGAGGTTAAAGCACGCAAAAGGTTATTTGGGTTAAGCCTATTTTGAGTGACCGTGCGAGTGAATATGAGTTACCTTGATGAACTTCCCCATCCCCGATCTTGAAATGTCATCAATCCCTTCGGAAACGAACACAACACCAGTCGTAAATTCACAACAGAATTATTTATTTCTCACACCAACTTACATTCTATAAGCTTTACAATTCTTTTCACTTTATTTATCTGAAAACAGAAAAATATACGAGATTTATTATTCTGTTTGACGATTTTTCACGTTCACGTACTTACCCGATGCGGTACGGCTAGAACTTGGTTGTAGGTTTTTGTAGTGCTTTACACGGCTGATATGGCCTTTACTTACCGTTTTAACATTCTTCCCACTAAATACACATGTTACAATCACCTCTAATCTAGATTTTCTTCATTTAAATTGGTTTTAATTTGCTTAATTTTGCAAAGGCTGCCTGCACTTCCACTTACAACGAATGAAAACAACAAACTGCAGAGCCGGCTGAGATGTCAAATTATATGGCGAGGACTCTATGTTGTTGCACGATGAGGAAGTTTGTGAACATGCGGGGTAGCATACATAGTGGAAACATGGAGAAACGGGTGGAATCTGAGTGAACTGAGTGATTTTGTTCAGCCGGGTCCATCAGGATCCTAATGATACCATGAAAACCCCGGCGGCAAAACCAGCATGCTTTCTCGTTCTGTCGGTATCTATTGTCAATTGGACAGAACGAGAAAGCATGCTGATTTTGCCACTAGGGAAACGCCCTTTTCATAGCGCAACACCCCGGCGGCAAAACCAGCATGCTTTCTCGTTCTGGTAAGAACAAAGTATGATGTCCCCCCCCTCTCACGAGTGCGGCGCTGAGTGACTTCGAGCAGAATTCGAGCTGGAAGCGAGCGACATTACTAAATAGCCGCATTGTATGCAAAACTGTGTCTTTGATGAATCGGTTATTGCTAAATTAGCCGCGAATTCACTGCGCACGCCACTAGATGGTAGTGACAGAATTTCAAATTGACCGTGCTGGTTATGACGTATTCTAACTTAGCTTGGGTAATATATTTTATCTGTTTTAAGTTGGGTAAATGTGGTATAAGGTCAAGTAAAATGAATTTGGATGTTCTTTTTTTAACTCTCAGTCCATTCCATTAATACCTTAGAATGGTTTTGTATTGTATTATGAATATGTAAATTAAAAATGAATACGACCAATCCATGAATGTTTCAATTTTCGTCATAAATTATTGACGAGATTGTATTCCATAAATGTTTTTGTTTTATTAATATTACTTAAAGCCAACATGAATATATTTAAATTCTTTATATTATACAATGAAACTCATTACATAAACTCAAAAGTATTTATAATCTGATTTACAAGGATTCGTTGGTATAGCTGCTATCAGCTCAGCATTTCCTTTCAGCCAACATATATCAATCTGACTACGAAAATTTCACATAGTTTAATACATTAACTGCCATATTAAGGACTGACAGTAAATTTTCCGTTCAAGTCGCGCCATTCCCTAGGAATTGAGATCGACGAATGTATGAGTCGTGCTTGTGCGCCGCGCGGGCGTATGACTTTCATCTATCAAGTATTACTTGAACGGAAAATGTCGCAAAACAACTTATTGTCATTGTAGCGGGCCGGGTTTCAGAGGGAGTCGTCGTTTATTCTCTGTGCTCAACTGACTGATTTGGCGGTGCGCTCTAAGGTCCATCGAGACCTTGGATCACACCGCCCAACTTAAGGCTAGTTCGGTTGGGCTCACTCCCTCCCGTGCCCAACCTTCTTACTCTAACAGGCCACAGGGCAATGCGCGCGTGGAACTCGACACTGATCAACGGTGATCGATGGGCTGCGCCAGTGGCGGATTCACACTCATGGGGGCCCTAAGCAGTAAAATAAACGGGGCCCAACGAAAAAATATGATAATTTTTTGTCTTGTTTATACGCTTTTCCACAAAATCAATGTTAGATATTACTTTTGTCCTACAATCAATAAGTTTTCTGGTGGACTTTTCAAAATGTGATTTTATCAATTTTTTTTAACAATTCTTATTGTTTGCAGCTTTGTCAAATGTATGGCACCATCTAACAGATTACGCCAAAAACACATTTCTCAATATCAGTTGGATGAAATTATACTCCAAAATCTTGTTGTTTTGATGGAAATGCATGCTTGTTACCAATTAATTAACTACAAAACATTTTTATTCTGTTACTCTTTAACTCTGATTATATACCAGAGCATTCTTTCATTATTCTTTGTATTAGTTTTAATAGGATACAGTAAAATTATCCATTACTGTCGGGTTCCAACTTGTCATTCATTAAAGAAAATTGATTAAGTCTATAGAATATTTGATTAAATACAAATATTACGAACTTGGCCTCTAAAGATTCGGGGACCCTTGCGAGCTCGGGGCCCCCCGCGGCCGCTCAGTCCGCGCACCGTTAAATCCTCCACTGGGCTGCGCTGTTGCTAACGCCCGGTTCCCCGCGTACACTGACCCGTGGCCGAAATGCGAGCGATGCAAGAGTGCATCGCTTCATCATTAAAGATCTAAAATATTTTACGTTGATATTATACTGTTCACATTATTTTCAATAAGTTAGTTATGGCTTAGGTCTTGACTGATATGAATACCTTTAGAAACTGGTAAACAAGAAGCTTCCATACAATATGCATTTAAAAGAATATTATATTCATTGTGTTTAAGTAAACACGTTGTTGATGGTAAAGTTAAAATCGTAGCTTAATTATCGGTATTTTACTTTAAGAAATAGTTTGTTGAACAGTCTCGTTCTATAAGGGATTCAAATTTCTGGCTAAATTGTTTTGTGGCTGGCCGTGTCGATATTTTTTCGAGGATCAAAACGACACCACTAAGACTCTGCGCGAAAACAAAACGACGAGGCTAGCCATTTTTTCCCTATTTTCAAAGTGTTGTTTTCCTGGAATAATCATGCTGATCTCAACTATCTGGAAAATGTCTGGAGGATCAAAATCTGCATATTGTGAACATTGTTAAAACTTGTGCAGGACCAATGTATTAAATCGAAAAAACAAACAAAAACGTAAAAATATTTCAATTGTTATCCCAGTTATTGCTCAGGTTCCTTGTACATGAACTATTTGCAGACATGAATTGGTCACTGGCCATTTTACACAAGTAGAGCATTGTGTTTTCGTCAAATGTTTTCGGCAATGGTATCAATAATTCATTTACGTCTTTCTCAAAGTTTTCAATTGGATCATTCCATACGTTTTGACGAACATAGATCAGAAAAGTGTGGCATGGTGTTTGCATAACTCCTAATTTACACCTAAGATTCATTGAATATCAATATGTAGATCTCACAAATTCTTGCCATGACTGATCAACAGATCAAATACAGATAAACTTTCGCATAGCTTTTCACTATTTGTTTGATGATGTTTTATCTTCACCAATTTACTGTTGGGATCATATTATACCATTGCAACAATAGAAGAACACTGAACTGATGTAACGTTTGCATTTAAAAAAATAGACAAATTTTTATTTGCGATAAGAAAAAAGTTAACCAAGCTAATTGAATGAAGTAAATTTTGTTGTAAAACTTCATCTTTTAAGTACTTTCAAAAAATATTTCGGCGCCGATATTTTCGATTGGTTCTAAAGATTGTAACGGTATTCACAAATGGATATCAAAGTATACCACAGTCGCAAATTGCTTGTCAAACAATTTCTTTTTCTACCGTTTTGTCGGTCAAAATTACGCGATCAATTATAGCTGCTGAATTAGGCTTCCGATTCAATAGACAGTTGTCAGACTGACTCAGAATAAAGAATGGTATGGTAACATAAACAATTTGTCAAGAACAAATCGTGCAGTACAGATCACCCGGAAGGGTCTTATTATCAAATTTGACTATGTTGTGCCATTATGCCTTTGCGTGATCGATTGTACTCCTGGAGGTTACCAGCTTTGTTGTTCCATATGGTACGGAAACACCCTTTTTGTCACCTGTCCACCTGTCCACGGTTTGTACTTTAACCCCTTTTTTACGTGCGATAACTATCACAATATTTTAGTCACGTTTAGGGTTCACAGGGTCTGGTCTACGTTCAGATTCAACGATTAACCTATACTTCCAAATTGAGTTTCTAACTGTTTCGACACTTACACCTTTCTAATCCCGGCACCGGCACTTGAGGCTGACTGATTTATTTTATATTTATCATGATATTACGGACGTTGCCGTATTGTTAAGCTGACTGATATCCTTAAAAGTAAACTATCATATACAATAATCATCAGCTACAAACAATGACAACCGAGTAAACACAAAGTCATACACACTTAAAAACTTTTGACGGCCTCGGTTAATTTTATTGCCGAGACCGCTCGGCTGGAGCATACTTTGCTGATATCTCGGCTTAAAATCCGCCTTTACCGAGAATCGGCATTGTAGTGAACCGAAAAATCAGCTAACCTTAGCAATTAACCGATTTTCGGCTGCAGTGTATGCCGAGCACCTCCGTTAAGAACCGTCTTACCGATTTCGGTTATCAAAGTAACCGAGATGTCGGCATTGTCACCTGTCATCTGTCATCCGCCTTCCGTCATACTTTATTTACGTCGTGGAAGTATGTTTATCAAGTACAAGCGTGAAACATTTTCTAAAACCGTGACCAACAAAAGTGATAAAATGGATATCCTTAAGCAGGAGGATGTAAGATTATTCGACATTTGCTGTAAGTTTGGTTTAATCATAGATATTTGTCTTTTTAGGTTGTGACTCCCAGTCTCAAATGCTTTTTTTTGCCAGGAAAAAGTGTGTGTATACGTAGAAAAGCTGCAACGGCGTATAAATATTCATATCCGGCAAGGACACTTCCACCCGGATAGTATTTTTTATGATTGGACTGTTGGAAAATGTCGCTGCTGTTATAAACATTCTATGTCTTTGAAAAGACATATAATTCAACAACATCCATCCCCAACACCAGACAGTTTAACTCCAGGCGATAAAGATGAATATTTACTGAAAAATGAACATATGGCCTGCATTATTATTCTAAAGATACTAACAAAAAACGTTTTGAAAAATTCCGACGAACGAATTTGTTTTCGTTATGTGCAGTAAACTGCACAAATGATTGTTTTTAAAAATTACTGATATCTCGGTTATTCGTTACCGACAGACTCAGTTAAACACTCGAGCTGTCATTTTTTGTAACTAACCGAGGTGCTCGGTTAGAAAAGTTTAACCGAGCGCATTGCCGAGCGCTCAGCAGTGCGGATCTCGGCAACCAATAGCCGAGACTCGGCAAAAATTTTTAAGTGTGTGATCGAGAAAGTCTAATTTCTATGAATATGTCGCCTGGTATTGAACACCTCATACAATAGTTTCAACGCCAACTCGATCGAATTGTTCTTTTACATGTTTTTTTACATGTTTTTTTTCTCCGAAAATTTTCTTACTTGCCAGATCAGTTGGTTGTCCGGATTTGACCGTACTATGCAGACTCCTACTTTAGTGGGGGTGAAGAGAGTTACTGTGATCAAAAGAAGGTATATTATAGATTGCTGGTCATCCGTTCGTAATACCGGAGGGTGCCAGACTCGAGGTTTGGTTAGATCTAATAGGAATTGTCGATAGCTGAGCAAACATATTTCCATACTGAGCGTTTCCAATCGCTTCTCCAATAATAAGTGAATGTATTAACGAATACGAATTGAATATTAAAAGATGTGCAGACTTATTGTGACATTTATTCGACAAAACATCACGTTGATGTAGTGTTCCAATTCTGATTTGATTTGGATCAATCATAAAACATGGAAGCAGACTAAATATGCTTAGTTTAGGTTTGCTTAAAAAGTTGTTAAAGGAAGTAGTTTTTAATGTTGTTAAACAGTGTGAAGATCTTTTGCAAGTAAACTTATTTTCTTTAAAAATCGAACATACATAAATGTATAATAATTTATGTTTATGCATCTACATTGTCGGTAACTTAGAAGAATGCGATTAGAAGCAGAATGTTTGATAGCTTCAAAATTATGATAGGCTCTTCCAGTCGGGTTTCAAATGTAGGTGATCCAAACTTGAAACAACATTTATGCCATGCCATACTGTGTTCGGATGAGCATTGCGCATTGGATTCTTTTCACCCACTTACTTGCAAGGATCATAGATTGCGGTAAAGTTTGCTTCAATCTAAATAGTAATACTGAGACAAAAAAAAATGCAAAACGAAAAGTTTTGTTCAACACATTCGGTTCCAACCCCATATTGGAGCACCTAAGATCCAGAGCACACATAAAACATGTTTTTTTTATATGATCTTCATTTGTCATAATACATGAAAGCAGTGCTGAATACTAAATTTACAATTTTCATTCATCAAGGAACGATTTCCCACAACAGTTGTTGTTACAAATACCAAAGCAGCATATTTTTTGCCGCACGTAAATTCAGTGTGAAACGACGACATCGGAACGAGATTGGTTAATCGCAACCGTACAATCTTCTATATTCCATTTCATTTTGCAGTGCAGCTTCTAGTTTTATTTAGCAGAACATTCCAGAATATTTTTGCTCAGAACTCCTGATTTTTAAAAGAAAGGATGTAACAAGTGCTGACCTGCCTGTCGTACACTAAACGTTGATGAATTTGAATTAGCTTTATTCGCCATAAAAACTACTGATGCGTAAATAATTAAAAACGAAATGGAAATTGTGCATAAACATGTAGCGCATCTAGCCGCCGTACCAAAGTAAACAAAGATTTTTAGCCGCGAGTGCGGCGGCTATGCCAACAGAGATGCTCTTCATTTCTCCCTCACACACGTGGATGGGTACCAATCGCGTGTTGGCGGGAAAATTTAAAGGGGCGCGTGCGTGAGCGCTTCGACACATCAAGCGGCCAACTTGCCATCTAGCCGACACACAAAAGGCTACCAATAGATGGCGCTGATACCAACCGGTTGGACTTTTAACGTTGAAAGTTTAATATTAAAATTAGGCTTATCGCACTTCCTTTTTGTCATGTTTCTAGCGCTGTAATTGGCTTATCGCTTCATACCACTGCCATGTTGTTCTCACGACCAATTATGATTGATTGCCAATGAAGAGAATTTTTGTTTTTTACTCCAAATAACCGGAGATACTAAAGTAGATACAAGTACAATCGACATTGAAATAAATGTTTTCATCTGCTATGTTAAGCTGATTTGAATAAGCAGGCAGTATGAATTTCAATTCGTCAATAATGTAATTTTCATTTCACTCCACTGCCTAAGTTTGTCGCTATTCTACTGCAATATGTCTTTTATTGCATATATTGGAAAACATTGCATGCCAAAAATCCCGTGGGACCGACAGCGTTCTTTCCCGCATGTCGGTGTCGGTTCGCTCGGACCGACAGAGCCGGTTTGGTAGGCCGCCGTTTTAACGAATCACGTGTTACAATTCGATTCCATTGACGTGAGATGAATGAAAATGACTTTCTCCGCGCAGCATCGAGGAAACATTCACTTGTATCATTTTCTCTTTCTCTATATTTGAAAGTAGTAATAAAATCAGTCGGGACAACCTATGCCGAACGAAAATGTACCGATCGATCACCTCTTGGTCTCCTTACGATTCTAACGGTAAATATACCATCATCTCCGGTGAGCGGATATGCTGTCTCGCCCGACCTTGCCTACTAGTTACCGTTCACTAGCTATTCATTTATATTTAACATTCTTCACAGATTTGGAAACAACTTGGAATATTCAATATATTGCTACATGTATCTCTATTTTAATCTCGTTTTTGAGCTAACTGTCTTTCATACCTGTTCTAAAACTGGTGATTACATTATTTGATCTAACAATGGAAAAAAGTAATATATACTTCATTTCTTTGCTCAAATTTAAAAAAAACAATGAGTCGTTACCATTTTTCAATGAATGTTTAACTTCAAAACGATAAATTAAAATAACTAGAGAATTTGAAGCATGCGACGAGGTAATCGAACAGGCGACTGGTAAAAAAGACATGACCCCGATAAACAGATCATTCTGTGTGCGGTGGGTGAGATAAAAGGTGATGGCTAAGGATGTTACTCTGGGGATCTTCCGACACTGCAAAGTACGGCACAGAGGAGGAAATTTACCATAGTGGAATAAAGTGGATGAACCTGTCTTTGGAATGTTGAACATTTGTGTCACATAATCTTCTCATCATCATTAGTATAAAAAAACTGCCACCATACGAAAAGCATGGAATAAAAGGCACTGATTTTGCACACTATTGTGATTTTAAAAAAATGTGCGCGTAATTTTTTTTTTCGTGCAGAGTAACATTTTTCATCACATCCACTTTGCACACACTATTTAATTGAAAAAGGTGTTGATGAATAAATAGAGATGTTGACACTTCACTGTGCTACCACAAATGCACAGCACAATAAACTGTGTGTGGTACCACAGTACGGCACACCAAAAAGTGTTACAGGAACAAAGGGCTCAAAAACATGTGAAGCGACCCAGCTGGTCCACCACCTTGCCGCCTCCAGTCCTTCCCGCCCGAAGCCTACAAACACCAGCTATTCCCGTGCCCGCGGACAAATTCAACCAATATGGGAAACGCAACGTACATCGTAATACCCCGAACCCCGAACCTCGAACCCGTGCAACCGCCACTCCCACCCGCGCCGCACAAACATCGGCAGACGAAACCCAAAACACAAAACACCGTGTCAGCAAAACCCTGGGAATCAGCGAGTGTCCACACCAGCACGCAGCTAGCAAGCCGCGTGCGTAAGGCAGAATCGTTATCACAGGAGCCGGACCACGCGTCAGCAAACGCAGAAGGTCGCACATGCCAATACGCCGCGGAGTTCGGATTACAAGCGTGTGCGCACCGAACACTGAAGATCGCGAACACCAACCTGCGTGGCCGCCGCATGATTCCGCGATGCATCAACACGAAGTTCGTATTACGAGCATGACCGCACTGAACACTGAAGATCGCGCACGCCAACCTGCGTGGCCACCGCATGATTTCGCGATGCATCAACACGCGCATGTACGCACCCAATGTCCGGAACCCGGGTTTCGGGTTACATCGAGGAATGCATCGCTACGACTGGAAGTTCGACCGAACAGGTTGATTCCTGTCGAAACGTGTCTTGATAAGCGCTGATAAGCGACGGAAACCAAAACAAGGAATGCCGCATCAGCTCGTTTCCTTTCGAAGCGTGGGAAGCGCTGCGTTGGCGGATTGGGCGAATTCGGGAACGCACGTTTTGATAAGCACTGATAAGCGGGAAGTGGAAGGAAGGTAGCGGTCCAGCGGGGTTAGCCAAATAGTATATAAGGAATCAGAATATTGTAATAAAGGCCGCAGTTTTGACCTGGAGGTGCCAGGGAGATATAGAACCTATCCTTGTTGCGTTTTAATTAAAAGTCCGTTTCCTCGCCGTTTGGAAGTCCGCTTCGCTTCTGATAGCAAAGTTAAAGGAAATTGGTAGAAGCCGTTCAGCCTGGCCACTCGGCGTCGCTTCATTTGGTGACAGCGGTGGGATTCTTATCCCAGTATCATTTAGTAGTGACCCGGTGGGTCGCGAAGGTGGTACAGTGAAGTATAGAAAAAAAAGGTAGTGACATTTAACAGAAAATTATAGTGTGGAAATAGTGAGTGCATTAAAAAGAAAATAAAAAGACTGTAGCAGCACGGCGAGAATCCTTCCAGTACGCAGGACAGCAGGCGGCATAATCTACAAAAACAAAACAACGTAGAGTCGCTGCACTTCATACGCAGGAAAGCGGACAACGGGGAATCGATCAACGCAGGACAACAGAGATCGACCCCTGAGATGAAAGCAACGCTATTGGTTTTATGGTGAGAATAGTGCCTTCCCAGGAACAACTAAATTGTGAGCCAGCAGCATTAGTTTTTTTTTTTTGCTGTTCTTTTTTTTTTGTCTTTTGATGAGAGAAAGACGACTTCGCAGTGAACAAGCTGAAAGAAGTAGGAAATGCAGGTAGTCGCAATAATTGGAGTTAGCTCCCTACCTATTGAAAGTGAAAGAGTCAATATATAGTGTACCTATTGCACCCAGTCTTAGAGAACTCGGGGAACGTAGTGAAAACGGTTTCAGCGAAAACAATCCGAGCGAGAAGATTAATTTACGGGCTTGAAAATGAGTGTAGCAAAAGATTACCCGATCACGAGTGTGATCGCGCGTATTCCTGAGTTTCGAGGCTCAGCGGATGAACTCGAGCAGTTCGTTAACCAGATAGACCGGATACATGAGCGTAATCTTGTAGAAGAAGATATACTACTTGACATAGTTTACTCTAAATTGAGGGGTGATGCAGTGGGACACTACTCTCGGATTAAAGCTGGTATATGGGCGGACCTAAAAGAGCTGCTTTGTCAGGAATTAGGAGTACAATATAGTGTTGAGGCTATATTCCACTTAACCGAAACATTATGCCAAAAGCCACAGGAAACGTTTCGGAAGTATAAAGATAGGGCCCGACAAATTGTGGAGTTGGTATCATCGTATGCACCAGACAACGAAGCATTGATGGAATATGCAAGTCGGCATATAAAACATCATTTTGTTACGGGGCTGAATGACGAAAATTTAAAAGTGCTAGCACTTATGCAAAACAATATGAAACTTGAAGCCCTCATGGATTATTTAGGAAAGATGCATGAAAATGTTGATCGGGTTGCAGAAGCGACAAGACGATTGAAAGCAGCGCAGGCACCTTACCCACCCTGGGATGGATATCGTGACTATGACTACAATCGTGATACAGGGTTTTCCGAGGTGTACGATGATAAGAATACGTCAGGTTGGCAGGATAGCAGATATTATGAAGAGCACAGACAGTATCGACAGCCTTTTGAAAATGAATGGCCACAAGCCGATCACAGCGGCGGAAATTACTATAGAAAAGATCATAGAGACGAAGGGAGACAGGATGGGTACGATGATAACATGGGGTCTGACATCAGATACGCATACGCAGATGCGAGGGATAGTCCACCACTAGGAAACCACCGAAGAAAAGTAAGGTTCGTTAATCATCCGGCGAACGAAGGTAATGATGAAAATGATTCAAAAAAACGAATAATTGGGGAACCCGGAAGCCCGCGGAGATTCTCCAAATTCCGAAAAAAATTGAAGAAGGAATGGAAGTTTAACTTACTAGCACAAGTATTCAAAAAAACAGGGCAGTAACAATCATCTACAACAGAAGAATTATACAGAGGCAAGAACAAGAAAAACAGAATTAGCTATACAAGTGCATCATCCGTTGAGCTCGTCTTCAAACAGACAAATATATGTCACTTTGTCTACTGTAGCAAACCCATCATACAATACCGAATATGTTATAGATACTGGTACAGAGGTGAATCTGCTAGACTACAAAATGGCACAAAAGATAGGCGTAACTCGATTGGATTTATAAGACCAAACGTCGTTAGTGGGAAAACCAGATCTCAATACATCGTTGATAGGAGTGTGCACTGTTGATCTACTTTTAGGAAATGTTGTATACCCCACCAAATTTCACGTAGTAATAGGGCTAGAAAGCTCGTCAGCTCGTTTAGGTATGGAATTCATCAACCAATATGTGGATGTGATAAACCTTGGACAAAAACACGTAGGGGTTACCAACGGTATTCTTAAGCATACCACTTCAAACAAGGAAGAAGAGCAGAAGAAGTTAGAAGAAGATCAAATAAAACAACGAGATGAAGAAAATGAGCAAACGATTGATGACACGAAGTTCGCATGCGATCATGAGAATCCTGAGAATGTCAAAACCTATACAGCAATAGATACGGAGCCTTTGAACAAAATTGCTAAGATTTGCCACAGCGTATTTCAGGCCAACAGAAAAATAAGCAAGAAGATAAAAATCCGCAGAGAACAGTATAGGTATTCGGAGGCTGCGAAGCCTCAGGACAAGAAACAAATTAAGAGGGTATCGTTACAGGAAATGGGGAGGTCAGACGAAAATCCGTGGATTTCTCCAACGTCTGCAATAAGTAAAAACGAGGACGTCAAGTGGTTACACTTTTATCCACCCTAAATAATTATTGGGTTTGAGTAGTTAATTTGTAAAGCGACACTGCAATGAATCGGCTAACCACAAGGAAAGATTAACGAAAAAAAAAAGAAAAAAAGAAAACCGACACTAAATACCGTTTAATATAACGAAGGAGCCAAAGTTGCTCAAATAAGAATAGCTAGGGACAGTTAAGACGTGATCGGAAACGCAAAAGAGCCAAACATGCTCAAGTAGGGACAGTTAGGGTCAGTTGAAAGCGTATTAATTCTACGGAACCGAAGGGGTTATGGCCGAGGAGTATCCGTACTCCCGGATTCCTTTAACCAACGATTGTTTTAGGGCTGGGTTCAACTCCCAGTGCCCATTCGGATTCCATAGGTTGCTAGGCAGAGAGGAAAGAAAAGAAGTAATAGGCCGCTCAACATAGCGAAGGAGCCAAAGATGCTCAATAGTATTGTGAAGGGGGAAAACCACGGACACCCACCTAAAGGACAGTAGGCCGCTCAACATAGCGAAGGAGCCAAAGATGCTCAATATTATTGAAAAGGGGGAAAACCACGGACACCCACCTAAAGGACAGTATGCCGCTCAAGTTAGCGAAGGGACCAACGATGTCCAATATCATTGTAAAGGGGGAAAACCACGGACACCCACCTATATTAAACTCATGCCGCTAGAGTAGCGAAGATAGATAGCAATGGGAAAACCGAAGACACCCATCAGTAGTAATGACGGAGAAAAGAGTTACAAATCAGTAGGGACAGTTAGGGAAAATGCTCAAACCTTAGTGGGAACGAACGGGTTATGGCCGAGGAGTATCCGTACTCCCGGATTCCTCTAACCAACGATTGTTTTAGGGCTGGGTTCAACTCCCAGTGCCCATTCGTTGCCCAGGGACAAGAAGCAGGAAGTATAAGAAAAAAAAAAAATAAAAAACACAAACCATATACCGCTCACGAATAGCGAGGGAGCCCTAGATGCTCGAAATTATTGTAAAATTGACCCCCGGATCCCCTGAAAGGAATGACTAATCACTGATGAAAAAGATAGTTAACTTCGAGTATGGATTAATCGTCGAAAAAAAAAAAAACTATGAAACTGAGAATCTAATAATATTAAGAATCGTAACTAAGTCGTCTACAAATTGCAACAGCAACTAGAAAGATATTAGTTTGAACACTGGGCGCGCTACACCGGGAACACCCCAACTCTGAAGGGCAGGACATCCCCGAAAGCCCCAACGTGTAACAACCGTACGCAACCACCTGGCGTATACGACCGCGAAGGGCAGGACATCCCCGAAAGCCCCAACGTGCACCAACTCATCGCGCGCAGGCACTAAGCGCAAACCGTCTCTCGACATTCCGGACACGCATGCATCCGGATTCGCAGAGGTCGGGCAGCTACATGAGACTCCTTTAAGGACGCTTGAAGGATGATCACCAAGCAGAAGATGACACCGTATCGGCAGCCGATGGGTCCACGGAGAACAACCTGATCCCGCCAATTTCCAACAAGCTCCAGATCTTTCTACTTTATATTTTTCCAGATCTGTGAGCTCGATTAAGTGTGGGGGAGAGCCCCACCGAACAACAAGTTGGCGAACCAGCCGTTTCGCTAACCACCGCCGCTCAGCTAGCTCAGATCTTCCTCTTCTAGGTAGATCTTTGAGCTCGAATAAGTGTGGGGGGATGAAGCGACCCAGCTGGTCCACCACCTTGCCGCCTCCAGTCCTTCCCGCCCGAAGCCTACAAACACCAGCTATTCCCGTGCCCGCGGACAAATTCAACCAATATGGGAAACGCAACGTACATCGTAATACCCCGAACCCCGAACCTCGAACCCGTGCAACCGCCACTCCCACCCGCGCCGCACAAACATCGGCAGACGAAACCCAAAACACAAAACACCGTGTCAGCAAAACCCTGGGAATCAGCGAGTGTCCACACCAGCACGCAGCTAGCAAGCCGCGTGCGTAAGGCAGAATCGTTATCACAGGAGCCGGACCACGCGTCAGCAAACGCAGAAGGTCGCACATGCCAATACGCCGCGGAGTTCGGATTACAAGCGTGTGCGCACCGAACACTGAAGATCGCGAACACCAACCTGCGTGGCCGCCGCATGATTCCGCGATGCATCAACACGAAGTTCGTATTACGAGCATGACCGCACTGAACACTGAAGATCGCGCACGCCAACCTGCGTGGCCACCGCATGATTTCGCGATGCATCAACACGCGCATGTACGCACCCAATGTCCGGAACCCGGGTTTCGGGTTACATCGAGGAATGCATCGCTACGACTGGAAGTTCGACCGAACAGGTTGATTCCTGTCGAAACGTGTCTTGATAAGCGCTGATAAGCGACGGAAACCAAAACAAGGAATGCCGCATCAGCTCGTTTCCTTTCGAAGCGTGGGAAGCGCTGCGTTGGCGGATTGGGCGAATTCGGGAACGCACGTTTTGATAAGCACTGATAAGCGGGAAGTGGAAGGAAGGTAGCGGTCCAGCGGGGTTAGCCAAATAGTATATAAGGAATCAGAATATTGTAATAAAGGCCGCAGTTTTGACCTGGAGGTGCCAGGGAGATATAGAACCTATCCTTGTTGCGTTTTAATTAAAAGTCCGTTTCCTCGCCGTTTGGAAGTCCGCTTCGCTTCTGATAGCAAAGTTAAAGGAAATTGGTAGAAGCCGTTCAGCCTGGCCACTCGGCGTCGCTTCACATGCAACACAATTACCATGAATTTTTTTCTAAATTTATAAAATTTCAATTTAGATTAAACTAAAAATTTTCAACAAGGACCCAAATTAAAATTGAACTTTAATTTTTCTTAATCATATTCCATTGGAAAGTTTTCATTTCCAGTTTTCAGCTTTATTTCATGACAAACCATCAATAACGAATATAATTTTCTATTAACCAAATTGACAAGTAATTTAAATTTTGACTTTTTTATTAAATATTATTTTAGTCCATTGAAATTGACAATCGTGATATGTTTGAAAAAGAAAAAAGAAAAAGTAATATCAAGAAATGTTATTATTTTTAAAAATGTGCTGGACATTTCTTTTGCTAATTCATTTCCAACGTCCTCAAACTGTTTTGAGAATTTTCCTCTTGTTTAACAAATAACAAACAAACATATCTTTACAATGATCTCTTAATTTACGTTAAGGGGTCAATCATACATTTTCTTCCAAAAACCACTGTACCTTTTATGCATTGAAGCACAATTAATATAATTTGAATCAGTCACGCATTTTCATATTTTTCATTTAATTTTATCCAAAAGTAAATTCACAAACTCATTCGGAAACAGCTGCTCAGTTAGCGTACCCTATAAGTCGCCTTTGGGTGAGTCATAAAACCATGTTGGTTCGGAGAAATGTACGAGCCAACGTACAGAAGGGTGGAGGAGTGGAGAATGGATTTGGAGGTGGCACAAAGGAGGGAGTTGTCTCTATAATCAATGAAGAATGAAAAGTATCCCTTCGTTTCGGTTGTAACAACCCTGGCCGATTTCCACATTTTCTTTGCAAAGTCGGCGAGATAAGAGATGCGCCAGGTTAGCAACGAGAGAAGCCCCGCATCCACATATGAATAACGGAATATAAAGGAATCATACCAGGTCCAGAGGAACCATATTGCATGCATGCACACCAAAAATTGCATTATTTTTTTATTTTGAGTTTTATAAAACAAATGATAAAAAATTACTAAAGTAGTTTACCCGATTTTTGAGTTTGGTCGACGACTAGATCATAAAAATTTTTACGGCTTGTCGTAACGAGCGCGCAAAAAAAGAACTCAAGAGAAAATAGCTAACAAAAATTCTAGTCTTTTATTGATTTATTTCCAAACTGCGTGATTTTAACCTTAAGCGCACTATTTATAAATTCAGTCCGGTGTCGATGGACGACCTAAGAAACAATTGATCTTTACGATCCCAGTAACCAGCCAGGTAATCACTGAAGATCCCTTTTTTGGTGTTTACATTATTGATCATGTCGATCGGTATTTTCTGAACCGAATTGGCAGGAGGAGTTAGGAACGAAAAGTGTTTCTAACAACATTAAAATATACCTGAATCCATAGCTAATTTTTCAATCGGGCACGCCACACACACCGCGGTTGCCGCAGCATCTCAAGCTCTACCGCTCCAGAGCTTTTTAAACCGCGTCAAGTATTCAACCCAGAAATGGTGGGTTTTTCGTTTTGTATGGGAATGACAACGCAGCGCGTTGTCAAAAAATTTGGATCGAGCACTTTTTTGAACGCCAGAAATGCCTTCAATTTCAAAAAAAGGGACGTTACAATTTTTGATACGAAGTTAATTTTTCAATAAACGATACCATGTTATTATTTATTGTTCGTGTTAAGATGGTATTCGTTATTCGCGATATTTTTAGTAGTTTATTATTCCAAAACTTCATGTGAATAATAAATGTTTCTTATTTTGATTTTACTTTCCCGTGTTGACAATGGTGAAAAGGATGGAAGGAATACTTCTAGAACAATTTAACTCTCTCGATGTGTTTTCTGGTTTGGTGGTACTTTAACATCCGGCATCCGGCGCGGTTCCTCCCGCATTTCCCATTCCATGTCTCTCACCGCAGAGACCGCTTTCTCTCCTCAAGGCTTCCAAAACTTTTCGCCACGCACTTTCCAAGCGTTTTCGTTGGCCAGGCTCAGTCGGCGGCCCCTGGCTCGACGGGCCTTGCTCATACCCCCCGTGACATCCTCACTTGCAACCTGCTGGAGATCAGCGAGGGTGTTTGGTGTGGTGCCTAATAACGGGCACTTGCTGTATGCTAACCATGTAAAATTATTCCTTCCCGTATCCTCTCATTCCATCTTCTTACTCCTTCAAGAAACCCTCAATCGCTTTGCACATTCAATTGTTCTGTGATATCCTTCAGACGATCCGCTGGGGTGACCCACCACGACTACTGTATTGGTAGCGCAGCTTTGTCGCGGGTATCGGCTGTCAAGGACCTTTGGGTGTGGCTGGACATCACCTTGTCCTTCTGCGTGCAGATTGATGATGTTGTATTCAAGGCCAACCGTACTCCGCGGCTTATTTATCCCCTAGCGTCGGAGGTACGGGACCCACGCTGCTTGCTGGCGCTTTACTGTTGCTGTTGTTGCGTATGCTTCCGTGGTATGGACCTCAACTGGTGTCATTGCCTTGGGACGGTTAAAGGCGTTTTAAATGATTGCAACTTTCACTTAACAGCAACTGTCAAACACTCATTTCACTCATGTGAAACCCAACTTAGCACGTCTAAACGCGAAATAAACAAACAATTTGAGTTGCGCAACTAAAATTTCACTTAACGTAGCCGGGCTGTAAATTTCTTTCACAGCAATGAAAGTTTCTTGACAGCTCGTGCAACTGACAGATCTAGAAGGCGTCAACAGTACAAAACCATTTAAAATGATAGTTAAACGAAATAATCAAAGTCGTTTTCTGCGATTTAAGTTCACTAGCATGATTCACAACGCTAAATGAATATTATTATTAATTTTAGAGATAAAATAATACAGCTCATTTACAATTCTTCATCATTTGTTTACCGACTCACCATTGCCGGTTGACAGTTAGCGTTAATTTGTTGTGAGTCGTGTAAACGCGTGATGCGTTCGGAAACTTTCAGTTCAGTGAAATGAAGACAACTGAAAGTTTCTCTTGCATGAAAGTTGCTGTCATTTATCTGCACCTTTAGAGGGGGTGCAAAGACGCTTCACGCGTCTGGCCGTAAGGTGTCTTCTCGGCTACAATGCCTGCTCCCTTCTGGCTCACGAGTCGCGATGTCTATTGTTGGGGCTATCCACGAGTCAGACTCGCCACCGGTACACTCAAGCTACTTTCATCGCCCAACTTCTCCTGCACTCCACTGACGCTCCGGAACTCCTGTCCCATATTCCTCTCTATGTCCCTTCCTATATCCTTCAGGAAAGGTCATCTCTCTGTATTCCCACAATCCGTACACATTTCTCCCGGAATGATCCATTTTGTCTGCGCCATGTCTTCCTTCAATACCTCTAGTCACCTGTTTGATTACAACGTCTCCATCCCTTCCTTTCACTCACGTCTTACCAATATAATAAATTCCATAATCAGAAAACGTTATAGAAGCGTTATAGCGTCGCATACATAAGTGTAAATTTTTAACGACCTAATACAGTTTCCCTATCATTGAAACGAGAGTATTAGAACACTCGTTTAGTTGTCCGTTATAGTTAACGTTGATTATTTGAATTGTTTTGAAAAGACAAATCAGAGCTTTCGGTAGAACGGGACATCTTTGGGAAAGAGCGAGAGGCTTCGCGGCTACGCAAAACGCGCTAGGATCAAGCAAATCGAGTAGTTTCTGCGTTGTCAAATTTGACAACGCGCTGCGGAACGCGGTCTGTGTGGCAGCGGCGAATAACAATGATGGACACATAGTCCGAACCTTATTTGGCATAGCAGTAAGAAAGCACTTGCTTGCAGAAAATTCGCAAAACGTGCCGCACTTTTACATGCCGAACTATTTGTAAATACAAAGACTTGTACGGAATTATTTTCTTATTTAATCTATCCTGCTTTTGCATATTTTTCATTAGTTTTCCATTCAAAACATCATCAACGTTTTATCAACACAAAGTAGGAGGCGCATGGTTTAGTAAAACCGTTATGTTCAAACCAATTAGTTTTTTTAAACTGAACCGATCTGACCGGTTGAAGCAGTTTTCTTGCGGAAGGTGAAAACTGGCCGCCATGCTTTAACTTTCATAAAAACTGCTTGTGTTGTACACAATTTTCTGTCCTGCTCTGGCGCACGGGCTAGGCTAGAAGGTTCGTCTGATTGCATACTTTGCGGAGTTAACTTAGGACTGTTGCATACATTGCGGTGTTAATTTGGCCGCTTACCTTTCTCGAGCAGCGGCTGCATTTTGCTAAGGCGGCTGCAAAATGACGTCACACATGCCATATGTTTACGTTTTGCTACCACCGACAGGGATCATGATATTATGATCAACGCTTAAGTAAGCATTTGAAACATTTTCTTTTGATTTTAGAATTGCATTCCATCATGAGATTTCGAAATGTCGTATTAAATTTGATTTTAAAAGCAAAATGCTATTATGCTGAAGACAAACCAATACAATTCGATTCAACTCATTTCAATTCTTGCTACTGAACATATTCAATCATATGTCATTCTAAGATTCAAAAATACGTTGCTTAATGTTGTACTTATGACACGGTTTCATCAACATGCGGTAAACATATTTTTTATAAAAAAAAACAAATTTTCATTGGAATACAGCTTAAAATTTTCTAATGACGTTTTCATTCAATTAATAGCCTGTTCCGAGCAATAACGTTAGAATTAAACAAAATAGACAAATTTTAACGACTTTTCATGCAAAACCGGAATACGCTAGCAACTTTCTGTTGAAAGCTAAATAAAGAGTAGCATTTCTTTTAAATTCAAAACAAATATGACAATTGTATGATTTAAGTTGAATCCGCCGTGGACAAAACAGTAAACCAACTACATTTGATTATATGTTTGACCAAATATTATTTAAAGCCAGTCGACGACAAGTGGGAAAAAACCCCTGGTACTTTATGTTCCTTTTGAAGCTTTCTCCAGTATATTTTAAATGTGTTATGGCCCGTTAAGTTCCATAGAACGCCATATCGTGGCTGAAAACCAGCGAGCACAAAGTCGTTGTTTTTCCTGGCAAGACTTGCGGCGTCTGGAGAAGTGTATAGCGTGCAGTTCATTTCGTAATTAAGCAACTTTATCAGAAAACAATCATAAAGAGTATGATTCAGTGGTTTGGACATACCCGGCCACAGTAAATCATGCTCAAATAGCATCGGAGGAATTAAACGGGTCAAACATAATTTAAATACCCCACATTTCTAACCCTCCGCATGCATCTCAACTAAAACCAATCGAAAACCCATGAACAGCACCCTAAGGTAGGACCTATTCCAACATTCTAAAGTCCAAACGGAGAAGCATTTGATCGTGAATGCCACACAACAACTGAAAAATCTCCTAAATCGCTAAAGTTTCAGCCAAGGACCGTAAGGACGCCGAAATATTTTTTGAAAGTACTTAAAAGATGAAGTTTTACAACAAAATTTACTTCATTCAATTAGCTTGGTTAACTTTTTTCTTATCGCAAATAAAAATTTGTCTATTTTTTAAATGCAAACGTTACATCAGTTCAGTGTTCTTCTATTGTTACAATGGTATAATATGATCCCAACAGTAAATTGGTGAAGATAAAACATCATCAAACAAATAGTGAAAAGCTATGCGAAAGTTTATCTGTATTTGATCTGCTGATCAGTCATGGCAAGAATTTGTGAGATCTACATATTGATATTCAATGAATCTTAGGTGTAAATTAGGAGTTATGCAAACACCATGCCACACTTTTCTGATCTATGTTCGTCAAAACGTATGGAATGATCCATGAATGAATTATCTGAATGAATTATTGATACCATTGCCGAAAACATTTGACGAAAACACAATGCTCTACTTGTGTAAAATGGCCAATGACCAATTCATGTCTGCAAATAGTTCATGTACAAGGAACCTGAGCAATAACTGGGATAACAATTGAAATATTTTTACGTTTTTGTTTGTTTTTTCGATTTAATACATTGGTCCTGCACAAGTTTTAACAATGTTCACAATATGCAGATTTTGATCCTCCAGACATTTTCCAGATAGTTGAGATCAGCATGATTATTCCGTCGGGAACTGTCAGTTTTCTCGACGCTGCCTCGTACAACAGGAAAACAACACTTTGAAAATAGTGAAAAAATGGCTAGCCTCGTCGTTTTGTTTTCGCGCAGAGTCTTAGTGGTGTCGTTTTGATCCTCGAGAAAATATCGACACGGCCAGCCACAAAACAATTTAGGCAGAAATTTGAATCCCTTATAGAACGAGACTGTTCAACAAACTATTTCTTAAAGTAAAATACCGATAATTAAGCTACGATTTTAACTTTACCATCAACAACGTGTTTACTTAAACACAATGAATATAATATTCTTTTAAATGCATATTGTATGGAAGCTTCTTGTTTACCAGTTTCTAAAAGTATTCATATCAGTCAAGACCTAAGCCATAACTAATTTATTGAAAATAATGTGAACAGTATAATATTAACGTAAAATATTTTAGATCTTTAATGACTCTAAGTTGTTTTGCGACATTTTCCGTTCAAGTAATTCTTGATAGATGAAAGTCATACGCCCGCGCGGCGCACAAGCACGACTCATACATTCGTCGATCTCAATTCCTAGGGAATGGCGCGACTTGAACGAAAAATTTACTGTCAGTCCTTAATATGGCAGTTAATGTATTAAACTATGTGAAATTTTCGTAGTCAGATTGATATATGCTGGCTGAAAGGAAATGCTGAGCTGATAGCAGCTATACCAACGAATCGTTGTAAATCAGATTATAAATACTTTTGAGTTTATGTAATGAGTTTCATTGTATAATATAAAGAATTTAAATATATTCATGTTGGCTTTAAGTAATATTAATAAAACAAAAACATTTATGGAATACAATCTCGCCAATAATTTATGACGAAAATTGAAACATTCATGGATTGGTCGTATTCATTTTTAATTTACACATTAATAATACACATATGTAACCATTCTACGGTATTAATGGAATGGACTGAGAGTTAAAAAAAGGACATCCAAATTCATTTTACTTAAACTTATACCACATTTACCCAACTTAAAACAGATAAAATATATTACCCAAGCTAAGTTAGAATACGTCATAACCAGCACGGTCAATTTGAAATTCTGTCAGTGCCATCTAGTGGCGTGCGCAGTTAGTGCGCGGCTAATTTAGCAATAACCGATTCATCAAAGACACAGTTTTGCATACAATGCGGCTGTTTAATAATGTCGCTCGCTTCCAGCTCGAATTCTGCTCGAAGTCGCTCAGCGCCGCACTCGTGAGAGGGGGGGGACATCATACTTTGTTCTTACCACCTATTTTTAAAACAAACCTTATGTATAATTGTGCAAAAGAAAAATACTTTTAATTTTTCTTTGCTTTTATTATGGATTCCAGGCCTTGTCAATCTGTCCACCGGCGCTCCAGTGATTTGTGCGGAGCTATTTTTGGTCGATCAATTTCCATTTTACGGCGTTTAGCGAAAAACAATAGTACAGGTCTGAAACTTTCACAACTTCATTGTTATTGTTTACTAATACTACTAAAAACATTAGTTTCCGGCTGACGCCACTAGAGGCGCCACAGTAGCGCGCTTTCTTTGGTTCAATTTAGTTATGGTCATCTATATATATAAAAGTCAACGTTGTCTGTATATATATATGTATGCACTCGCATCACGCAAAATCTACCAGGCCGATTTGTACCAAACTTGGCAGAAAGGTAGCTAATTTTCCATGGTTGAATGATCTGAACTTCGTTTGTTGATATTCCCATACCTCCCTACCCCTCCCGAACACCTACCCTCTAAAATTAATGAAAAACAATTATAGATCAACAATTATTGAACGAATTGTCACAAAAATTGGTACAAATACTGCTGACATATGGACATATCATGGGTTAAAACATCATCCATCTAGGGGAAGGGAAAAGGGGGGCTCTCATATTACCCCCTACCACAAAAATAGTAAAAATGCAATATGGGTATCAATTTCGAGTTATTTATGGTCTCTAAATCGAATAGCTTCACTCTTAATGTTCAATCTTACCTCAGACTCCCTTTGCGTTTCTCATTTTCAGTAAAAAAATAGCAATGCTCTAAACGAAAAAAAAAGTGCATACTTATCATATCATGTTACGCAAAATCTACTAAGTCTATCTGTACCAAACTTTACTGGAATGTTGTTAATTTTTTATTCTTTCGAATGCCCTCCTTCCCTGCCCCCCTTTCGAACACCTATCGCTTAAAATGATGAAAAATAATAATAATTCGTCATTTATGGAATGGATTCCTACAAAAATTGGACATACTATTTTAACATGTAGCCATCATGTGATAATATTTCATCCATTTGACGGAAGGGGTAAGGGGGGCAACCATCCTGCTTTTTAGCTCAACAATGGTTACAATGCAATATGGGTCATTTTCGAACAATTTGGGGTCACTTAATCGAATGGTCACAGTTTGAGTGCTCAATCTCATCTCTCCTACGTAATAAATATTCTCAATCATACAAAATCGGTCAAATCAAATCAACCAAACATAATTATAAGAAAGTCAATTTTTCAAGTGCGAAATCTCCAACATTCTTATGCCTCCTTCCTGCCTATAATTTTCAATCACCCAAACCAGGGTTCTCCAAACTTTTTTTAACACGGGCCGCTTTGGGTGGAATAACCGTAGCGTTAGGCCACATTTACTCAAGGAGGCGAGGGTCGTAGTTTGGAGACCTCTGACGTAAACGATAGAAAATATCTAAAAAAATATGATGCCACCTTACAACAGATGCGACGGATTAAAAAAAAAGACGCTATCTAACACCGTAAATATCGGGGTGATGATAGAAGTGCTCTTAAATAATCGTCGATTATCTGTTGTTTTGGTCCAACTGTGGTTTAGGCACAGTTTGTCTCATACTTGCTTTAATGGATTAATTTTAAATGCTTGCACTAAGCTGGAAGCACATTTAAGTAATGAATGCAAAATGTATATTTACATGGTTTCGTCGACTAAAGGTAATACTAAAATTTTCAGCACCAACACAATGCCAACACTCTTCAGTTTGGAATTTATTTCTACCCAGATGAAATCGGGTTAATCAGCTAGTACTTTATATAAATGGAGCAAGTGCATGCAATTCAATATGTAGAACATTTTATTACAAGCTTTTTATTCTGAGTATGTATTTTTAAATACATATTCCAAACGCTCGCACGACTACAAAACAATAAATGTATCGTTGTAAACCGTAAGAACGGTGTTTAATAATACTTGATCTTCTGACATGATTCTTCCCATAAAAATGATAATGACGAAATGAGGCAAATTCCAATACCTTCCAACAGCCTTCCAACAGCCAGATATTTTATCTATTTTCAATCCAGTAATACAAAAACACCATTGTTACATTTTCATGATGCAAATCTTTCAGTCCGTTTCCCGAAATGTCCTCCTGCTGGAGTGGATTGTTGGCCAAATTTTTCGATGCGGCCTGAGTCACGGTCTAACTATCACTGTGTATGTTTGTAGCTCCTCCGGAGAGATCCATTATGTGAATGCTGCTTTTTTTAAAACTAGTTCAAACGCACAACTTGAACCTTGCCGGATGTCTTCGTCAAGCACACATTGTTGTACGTAGCGTTGACGATAGCAGCAGCACTAGCCATCGTCCTACGAGCCGCAGCAGCCATGCTGATCGATGCCGGAATTCGCCCCCGCGACGGAAGGAGTTGTCTATGGTAGCAACTCGCGCCGATCCCGAGGACCGTAGCCGAACCGAGGAACGAGGAGGCGGGCTACTGCATCACCACCCGTTCCAGAAGTAGGGGCAGTCACGCTGCATGGGGAGGTGACAGCCGATGAGACTAGCCGCAGCCCTCTGACGTTAGCGGGCCGCTAACCGGCGGTAGGTCGTCCTGTAGGTGGCACCCGGCACAGATGTCGCGCAGCTGATGTGGCCAGACAGGAGCTTTCTAGCGCAAGAACTTTGGGAGAGCCCAAGCGCCTTTCGGCGTCAATGCTTTTCAATGAGCCATGCCCCAACCACTGGCTCAAAGCTCGCGGTAACGACCAGTGATGAAACGGGTAGCGCCCGTCAGGTGGTTTGGTCGGACAAAATCCGGCATTCGGAGTCGCGCCCGGATCTTTCGAAGATTCCCCTGATTTTAAACAAAAAAAGCACAGGTTGTTATACAAGCAATTATGTCTGAAGATGAAAGCGGGATCACTGCGTTGAGTTAAACTTCCGAACAATGATCCGAACATTTCCTCTACCTCAGCTGTGTCGTCTGCTGTTGCCAAACCTTCTTACGAAATGTTCTTTTCTTCACTGTGATGAATTTTTCACCCTTTTCGTTCATTGTATCGATGAAAAAACTCTGATCTATGATGCTACGATAGTCGGCTGCACGGAATAAACAATCAAATATTTACGATTCTTATCGTGCCTGTTTTGCTGTGACAGAAATACAATGCAAGGAAGAAAAATAAGAACCTTCAAAACCAGATTGAAAATCGCACGAAATGCACTTTAATCCCGCTTGACAGTATGTAACTACACGGACACAAGCAGAAACCAAGCGCAGTAAAAACCATTCAAACTCCTCAACCCTGCATCGTAAATTGAGGCATTCGGTCGTTTAAGCCAAACCTTGCAGATTGGGTCTACAACATCACGTAGCAAGCAGAGCAATGACGAAAGACAGAGACGTGGGTGTTCGAAAAAAGGAGGGACAATTTTTTATTTCGAATTTTCGAAATCCCCACTTTTTGACATATGCGGTCTTTTAACCGTGTTATTTAGACGTCTTTTAGTGGTCTTTTAATCGTTTAAAAGACCATTAAAGTGACGTTTGCAGCTTGGGAAGTTGCCGCGTACCTACCCCGTGCGAATCAGGACCTAGCAAGTAGCAAGTGGCAAGTAGCTACTTGCCACTGGAATAGAACCGAGTCTATTTGTCAGGCAAGTAGGTGGATGTATTGGTTAACAACTCGTGTAATTACAAGTTGTCAAACAAAGACTGTTTCATTTTCGTCATTTTTAGAGGATAATTATCCTGCAAAAAATTTGAATTTTTGTCAACCGGGAAGTGTGAAAGAAGTGATTGTCAGCCAGTACAGACAGCAGCTGATGTATAAAATGGACCACGGCGAAGATGCGGCTCCAAAGCAGAATGAAGGCCTAAACCTGTGGCCACAGCTTTTTGCCAAAAATAATACTTCAATGTTTGAATATACCACTTATATGAGCATACAATCTCATTAAAGTCTACTAGGAACAATATTTACTGTTCACATATAACAACGCAAGAGTCTGCGGCAAGAATCAAACTCGTTTGATTTTTTAGTACAGAAACCGCAAGGTCTTGCGTCTGCGGTGACAGCCCATGACAGCTCCTATCTCTCCCATGGGAAAAAACGCAACCGCATGCGGTTGCGCAAAGCTGTGACCAGGGGTTAACACCAGGGATGGAATAACGCTCGTGGTTAAACTAACGGATAAGTATTTAAACAATATCAGCAGTAAAATATTGTATTCCCGGTTGACAAAAATTCAAATTTTTTGCAGCTGTCATGTAGTACCAGCAAGTTTTTCCATGGCAGATTGCTGGGACTCTTGCTGGAACTACATAGTACCAGCAACAATGTCAATTTCTGTCAACCGGGTTGTATTTGATTGTTTTAATACTACTGTGTCCAAAAAGTAAGGTGACTTTGGTGCTCATACTGGGTGCGTCAAAGGTATTGGTGGATTGTTATTTTTTTATTGTTGCTATATGTGTTTTTGATTTTTACAGCAAGTTTCATGTAAAAATATTCATCCGGATAGGATATACGATTTATTTTGTGCGTTACTACACGTATGACCCTCGTTTGTCTAGTTTTTTGGTTCTGGCTTATTCCTGGCACGCTATTTATTCGATTGATTGATTGTTTTGCAGTCTGAAGCATAGTTCCAAGTCTCGTCTACAGTAATAATGCACTTCGTCTTGTCAATTTAGTCGGATAGCGCTGTTTCACCCACTTCAACGCAACGCCTTTTTTAAAAAAAAATCAGCGATTTTGGTAGCAGTCGAATTCCAGGCCCAAAACCTCCTCTAAAATGATATTTACTGATACTTTCGATAATTTAATATTATCGGTGAAGTCTCTAATCATCAATCGACGATTATTTAACATTGATTCCCTAATATTTTGAACGTGAGCTTCGTCAAATGATGAATCGTTGAGGATAATGTGTCGCATGACACCCTTTTGGCCATTGTGGCCCTGGCGGCCATTTTGGAATTCACTAAACCCGTAGCAAACTTGTTTTTTCGACATTACTGCATCGCCAAAAACCATTTCAACGAATCTGCAGCTAAAAATTAGTTACGCATACAAAATTTTAAGCAAATTTTTTGCTCCCCAAATGTGGCCAGAGACGAAAAACGAGGTTCATACGTGTAGTAGGGCACAAAAAAAATCATATCTCCTATCCTGATGAATATTTTTACATGAAATTTGCTGAAGAAGTCAAAAACACATATTGCAACAATAAAAAAATAACAATCCGCCAATACCTTGGACGCGCACAGTTTGCGTACCAAAGTCACCTTACTTTTTGGACACAGTAGTAAATTGTCATCCTCGCGATTTTAAACAGTTTTCTTGCATTCACCTTCCCGGATGTCGCAAAAATTGAATCGGACAGAGATAAAAGACAGGAGATCAGTAATGAAAGAGTGTGCCAGCAACACCCGCATATTTCGCTCCCAGATTATGACTGTGCGTTGGCGATCCCGTTCTGGCCCACTTGAACAGATAGCGTGCTGGTATCCTTCAGCAGCTCTCCCGGGAGAGCGCTGTGTGACATTGAGAGATCGCATGTTGTGTTCACTCGCAGCAGTGCTGAAGAACGAGAGCACTTCCTCAGTGCTCATAGCAAACGTTAAAACAGATTGCAGCCTCACTCTTACTCCTTGATAATTGGTACTCGGACATCGCGATCCTGTTCACTGCAAAGCAAAACGAGTTGCGCCAGATCTTGCAGTAACAGGCAGTGGATTTCTACTCCTTTCTTAAGTACACTCCGACTCAACTAACTTAATGACAATTTTCATATAAAAGAATAAATCCTGTTTTCTCTGTTCATGTAATACGTAAAAGTATAAAATAAATTAAATGAAAAAATAAATTTTCAAAACAACAGTTTTTCCTTAAACGTACTAAAAAATAAAAAATAATGTAAGTTAAATGACATATGTATTTATGTATCAGTTTTTTGTTTTTGTCATTATTCGCATAGCATCGTGGATGGCGATCGAACTGAGAGCAATCTCGATGCAATGCGAATAATGATCAAAACGAAAAACTGATACATAAATACATATGTCATTTAACTTACATTATTTTTTATTTTTTAGTACGTTTAAGGAAAAACTGTTGTTTTGAAAATTTATTTTTTCATTTGATTTATTATAACATACCAAAAACACATGCTTTTATTTGACAAGAAAGAAATGGGGTAGGAGAAGAAATAGCAGAGAGCAAGCGAAGCGGGAGCGAGGAAGCGCAGAGAGCGATGACGTCACAGCGTGCATTCTCTTCTGGCTTATACTTTGACTGTATACAAGCCAAGTACCCAATCGCAAAAATCGGATCCTGTTCGGACCTCTCACTCTAAATTTGCACTTTCTCTCTTGCTTCCACTCGCACAAGGGTATGCAACCACTTTCTGCCGCGGCACCGAGCTGCGAGTGTATTCGTGAGCCATGCATGAATTTACTCCCCGCATCACGCATCCCCTTTTTGGGTCCCACGAACTTGCATCGTTCGTTTCCTCCATTCTTCATGCCCCGCGGCCATTGCCCTGCGTCTGTCGATTTAAATCGCTTTCTGTCTTTTATGCGCTTTTTTTCTCTTTTGCTCATCTTTCGCTTCGCGCCAAAACTATGAAGTGACGTCACATTGCATTTGTTTAATACGATTTTAGTTATCACTTGCGGTAGATTTAAAACCATATTTGCGTTGATTACAAGTGAACAAAGTTTTCCAGTGTTTATAAAGTGCAAAATCATAATTTGCGTTGGACCAAAATGTCCGATCTTGATAGAATGAAAATAAACTGGCAATTTCAGTCGTAGGGTCGCAAAGTACCTGAAGATGGATTTACCAGTCGATGAAGAAGCAGGGTCAAGTGGATTGAGTGAGTGAAAATAATGATTTAGTAATATTGAATTAGTGTTAAAGCTTTATTTTCCAGTGTCACAACAATTACATGCCGTTAATCCTTCGGATAGCACCGATATGCCATCTGAACCACAAGAGCATCAAGGAGAAGGATCCATTCATTCCGAAGATCCGAACTTAACGGATTATTTAGAATCGAATTCTATTAGTATGACAGGATGTCCTCTTGTTATCTTTTATATGCACTCTGGCTGCAGCATGTTGCAGTTTCTTCATCAAAAAGTTAGCAACATGTTTGTCAGCTACTATTTTAATGCTCGTTACTGCCTATTTCCTTAAAAATACTCACCACCTCTTTAAAATTAATCAAACCTGTCGTTGCTTGCCTAGGTGTCCTACTGATACCCGACCAATTAATACTGGCAGAAAATGGCTTAGCAAAAATAATATCAATAGAATCGTGCATACAATTGGAAAGTTCTGCGCGCCTGACTTGACTTTGCAACCAAGCCAACAGTTTTCTTTTGAATTGAACGTTTTTTAAGTCATCTTCAAGCTTCAAAAGTTCTTCTGTGCTAGATATAGGAGAAAATTCAAAATCCGTCTACTTACGGATGAAGCCTTCTCTAGGCCATCTGACTGCCACCATCGTGTTCAAAGTGACATTCGTAGTCGCAGTGTTGCGCAGAACTAAATCCAGTTTGGCTTCGAGCCTCTCATTTTGAAGTCGAAGTTCTTTATTCTGATTTTCTAGTTTAGTGAACTTCTATTCAAATTTTTCAGACATAGACACGATGCCGTGTGGACGCGGCCTTAGAGTTTGCATTGTTGTATTGTTGTCCATTCTAATTGGATTTTGTGTAGAGCACAATGTGTGGGTAGGTAAAGCAAATGAATTGTATTTTTGCTTAACAATAACATTCTGCTAATTAATTTACACAGCTGTAAAACAAACAAATATAAAAAAGAAACACAAATAACTCCATCGCTTTTGGATCCATTGCTTCAGGATAGTTTGATGGTGATGATGATGGAAATGAAGAGCAAGGTTTGGATAAACAAATAATAATGAAAATAATGTAATTTAATCGATCTTGGATGCTGCTTGATCGATCACGAACGGTTCGATGACAGTTGACCAGTCGAACAAATTGCCGCTAGAGGGAAACTCCTGCTAAGGATGAGAGAGTAAGGACCAGTCGTTCTCACTCTACTATCTGGTATCTAGACAAGTTATTGAGGATGCATCAGGAAGCACTTGTATCAGCTGATACAAGTCAATGACCTGTGACAAATCCGAATTGGTTGGTGGATTTGAGAACGACCGTTCTTTCGTTCTGCATGCATAGAAAATTTTTAAACTTTGGCTCTAGTAAAATTATAGTCAATTTAAATGCGGAGAACTTTTTACACAAAGCGGAAAAAAAGCAAGAATCGATGTAATGGCACTAGATTCGAAAAATTATTAAATATTGGATTACGTAGCACTTTAAGGTGTAAACTGAATTATGCTTACATTCAAACATTTCGTTATTTATATTGAATCACCAACTGGTCATGCAGAAGAGCAGCCGATAGCACAACTGGAAAACACTTCGTTCCATGGGTAAATATAAACCATCAAATAACGATAATCAATTCTTACTTGCCTTCTTTCAGTAACAATTGCACCGTAAAAAGTTAGCTCTTCAATTAGAATAAAGGCTGATTCGCACGTCGGCAAGTGGCAAGTGCAAGTGGCAAGTTGCCGCGTACCTACCCCGTGCGAATCAGGACCTAGCAAGTGGCAAGTGGCAAGTAGCTACTTGCCACTGGAATAGAACCGAGTCTATTTTTCGGGCAAGTAGCTGGATGTATTGGTTGACAACTCGTGTAAATACAAGATGTCAAACAAAAACTGTTTCATTTTCGTGATTTGTTTAGGATAATTTTCGACTAATGTTCAAGAAATATTATTTGATCGTATCGTTGATCGATCTTTTCATTTATTGATGATGAAATAATGGTAAAATAAAATTTATTCGTTATTGTGTACTTGTGTGAGTGATCAAGTTACCGGCAAGTACTTGCCTGCAGTGCGAATGGCTACTTGCCACTTGCCTGCTTACTTGCCACTTGCACTTGCCGACGTGCGAATCAGCCTTAATATGATATGGCGCTTCCTTTCACGCCACCGCCACAGGCCCACAGGCACGAAATACCCGCGCGTGTAAGAGCAAACGAGAAGCAGACAGCTGTCTAGACTCTCTGAGTCAGCACGGAGCACGGAGCTAAAGTACAAAGCAGGAGAAATAATCGAAGAGAGGGAGAACACGGGCAAAACAAATACGACATAGATTTTTTTTTTATGCAACGCGTTTGTGACGTCATCAATCCGACATTACCCTAAACACACCGCAACACCGCAAAAATCGGGTGATGGCAAGTGCTCATGTGTGTGTATAACGCGGCGCGCTTCGACCGCGACACCCAAAAATCTTGAATTTGGCGATTGTTTAGGGGCTCAATTGGATATCCAATTTTTCTATGTGTAATATCCAATTTAGTATCCAAAACCCGCGTGTTCAAGTGACTGGGTATAAAAGCCGAGTTAAAGCCGTTTTTTTATATGGACTTCTGTCAGCGGGGACGAGAATCCATGGATTGCACTGCAGTTATTTCCTAGTCGCGTTTTACAAGGCGCGGTGGTTCTAGGGAAGTAAATTACTTCCGACAACTTGTTACCGATCGTTCTTGTGTGCTTTTATTTTTAAGCGAAACTAAATACGATTCACCTCCCTCAAAACCCACCTTGGGTTCACCACTCTTAGGACTCACCTAGGTCAAATCCAAGATTTGTTGTGCATAGGATGTTTTTTCAGATTCAGTCCACCACATTAGAAAGTAACGAAATGAACTGAATTGAAATGGTGTAATGGAACAACTTTTTTATGGTGCATACAGATTACCCATATAACTTACTTGGAAATACCTACCTTTACTGTGCATCGTGCGACTAGTAATTTGCTGCGTTTTTCATTTCGATCTTCTACCATGTTTTGGTACACATCCGCCATCCTTTACCTAACCAAGCATTTTTCGGATATCGATACAGCGACACTTAAAATGAGCTGGAAATGAGATATAGTCAATTTTATTTTCCACATAACCCTCACTGCTTTTTTATACTACTCTTTTAACCTCGAAAAATCGTTTGAGATAGTATACCTGCCCGACGGTCATGACAATGAGAACGATTGCTTCAAAGAACGACCACATTACTACGCGGGAGTTGGTACTTTCATTGATGGACCGATGGATGCGATCACGAACCTGGTCAATGTACAAAAGCGTATTCTCGGTCAGTAAGTGGAAATCGTTTGGCTAGTATCGCAGAAACTACTTACATGCATGTAATCTTGTTCGTGTTTAATGCTGGTTAAAGTGCCGGATAGTTCACGAATCATATCCTCCAATTTCGTGTGCCCTGCTTCTCCTTCATTCACCGCTCCTACAGTGCCCTTTGGGGCTTCTCCGATTTCCATTGAAAACATGACTACCTATCCAACAATTGGTATCATTGATTTAGATCGCACAAAACACATTGATAAGCAAGGATGTTCACTTACTTTCGGTGTTAAAGTTGACATTTTGTTGCTGAAGCAATAGTGGTACACACCGGTTTCATATGCCGAGAATGTATATTTTCCAGAAGATTCTTTTTCGCCTTGGTATATGACTTTCTGATCCGGACCACTAATACGCACTTCGATATCGAGGAATCCACCTTCAACTGTTTCGAACATAAGCCCTGAAATTAATCAAAGGATAAGTCTATCCGCCTGTAGTTGACTCCTACGTTTACAAAATATGAAGAGTTTTGACTCACCTAGCTTGGTTCCAGCTTCAGCTCGATCGAAGAAACATTCTTCTGAATGCGGATCTACTGTAATGAAATAGCCATTGATATGATTAACGAATTGTAGAAGACAAAATACGAGTACTTTAAGGTAAAAATTCATGTTGTTGATTATTTTGAGATAGTTTGCTAGCCACGTATTTCACTCCAACCCACACCACACAAAAATGCCAAAATGCCGATGTTCCCCACTACCAAGATAAATACAAACTATAAAAGGTAGGGGAATGTAGAGCATTTTGACGTCTAAACCAAGGCTACTCCCAAGGTTGGTATATGTGGAACGATTTCAGGTAAACATAACGCCATCGTGGAATTTATGATAAAGGCTGATTCGCACGTCGGCAAGTGCAAGTGGCAAGCAAGCAGGCAAGTGGCAAGTAGCAGTTCGCACTACAGGCAAGAAGGGGAAGGTGGGGCAAGACGCCTTGGTGGGGTAAGATGCCCGGCCTGTTTTACGCTGAATTAAGCCATTTAAAAATAATTAAAGTAATAGAATATGTTCATCAACGTATCTAATACAGCCTATGTAAATTTCACTGCACGAAATAACCATTTCAAAAAGAAAACGAGAAAAAACCAAATTGACTCTAAATGATCTAATATTTTGTCACTTTTATGTAAGGTGTGGCATCCTTTGATATTATATTTTTTAAATACCCAGGCCTTCTTTTACTACCTGATAATGGTATTTAACGAATACCGAACTCGGGGTCCACACTACAGCGCGACGTCCCGTCACGAAACGCGACGTCGCCTGACAGGCGGCCGAACTCCATACAAAAAAAATGTCGCACAAATCGCGCTAGTGTAGAAACAGCGAAAAACGCGTAATCGCGCTAGCTCTTTTACCAAAGTTTTTTCGGGTGCCGAAACGTAAACAAACTGCTCTTCAACAAGTAGGAGATGATGTGGAAATATATACTTCCTACGGCGGGAATTCAATAAAAAAATTTAGCCGAGTTTGCGCCCCAATGCGATACATATTTCCACATACTCTGCTACCTCTGTCGCGCTTGGAGTGCGCGATTGTTCTGCCGGAATTGGGCTACTTTTGTAACGGGACGTCGCGCTGAAGTGTGGACCACGAGGAAGAGAAACTGTTTTAAAATTCTCAAAATTTTAAATAAATTACATAAAACGGACGATCCTCAGAGTGGGGTAAGATGCACCGGCCGAGGTGTGGTAAGACGCTCTAGCATTCCAACACATTGTAAACAACCCAACGAGAAATTTTGGCGTTATTTTGGGGTAAAAGAATTCTCTTCAGAACTGCCCGCTCTTCTTTTCAGAACCCCTTTTTTACCCCTTCTTTTGCAGAAGATTTCCTATGCAATCTAGGCGTAAACCAACTTCTGAAAAGAGGGGTAAAACAATTCTCTTTATACTTGCGGGACGCCTCAAAAGAGAACGCTTTTGACGTGATTGTGCGTTTATAATATCTATTTCTGACTATACGCGCAAAAAACGTATACCCATTCGTAGTAGATTATATGAGCTGAGTTCAGGATATCTTTTCTTTCCCATAATAATTATTTTCATGCAGGAAAATATTTTTGTTTGTTTTATTGTTTTGATATATCGATAATAATAATAAATTATCGTCCGGTTCGGAAGGCGATCAGGCGAAACATCCCGAAATGGTCCGACCCCTCCTCTGGTTCGTGCTGGCAAACAGCGACCATGCAGGCTCCGTCGATGTACGATGTGCAGCACCACTTTGTCATGGCCAGTGAAAACACGTAGAACGCGTTGATGTTCGCTTGAAGCCGCTTCTTCCTCCTTGTCGAGACACTGAAATGTGTGAAAAGCGCGGAAAAATCATCATCAGTAAGAACTCTGCTGTGGGTTCTTACCGCGTGACTACATTAGGCGCACCATACCAGAAACTTGGTACGGTGGAGCTCCAGCGTACCATACCAAATGCAACCCAGCACTTCTGGGTTGGCTGACGATGGTGTGCTCGACAGAGCTCGATAAAGTGCTCGACTTTTCATATTGGTAAGAACTTGTCGAGCAGTTATCAGTTAATTTGTGGAGAGCGTCAACTATTTCGTTTTGAAAGAAGTTATACTGCATTCAATCCGTTGAAAAAATTATTCTCATCTTTTCTAAGTCGTGAAACAATGTGGTAAAACGAATCTTATTGATATTATTTGCCTGTAATTACCATCTGTAACCGTAAACTGCTGGATTCAGTTTGAATACATAAGGTGAGCAGGACAAAGCATAGGGTTAGAGTGAGAGGTTTTGTGACTACACTTGCAACGCTCGATTCTGACAGAAAAATAGGTTTTTGACACTTGGAGCGTACCAGTTTTTTGGTATGGTACGCCTAATGTAGTCACGCGGTTACACACGTACTTACTGTCTGGTGCGAGTTAACCCGGCCCCGGTTAACCACCCCGAGTCGGTCGATCCAAGCGCTGCTATTGAACACTGGCCACCGATACTATGTTACACCCGGTAACAACGGCTATAAGAAAAATCTAACAACTAATGAAACAACGAATACGCTGGTAAAAACACGGTCGAATGCTTGCTAGTTGGCCAGACTTGCACAGCAAACAGTAAACAGTAAACAAACAAAGGTTTGACAGCCAGTACCTCTTTCCACTGCGGTGCCTCCCAAAAAAAAAAAAAAATATTGGTAGGTTATGAGGAGTCCATGCCTACCAAAAATACACTTGGCAAGGTTCTTTTTGGTAGGCATGTATACCTTTAGTAGGAAAGTGCAGCAATGTTCTCCTTGGGAATGGGGCAGGACGCGCGGGCATTAAAACAAGAGCAAGTCGCACGGTGCCTCCAGTATCCACGCATTGTGGATTTAAATAAGTCTTATATTAAACATGTCATGTGAGTTTCATAGCAACGAATAGTTTTTAGTTCTTCATATGAAATTTGTGTTAATTTTTGATGATGTTCAACTGTGTTTTCATACCACAGATCATCTGGATTACAAAACGTCAAATTTTGACTCTGTCAAAAGTGCTATCTGCAAGGTTGATGTAATTGTAAAGGTAGGACTAAAGGGGGTTTTATAAAAGGCCAAAAACAGAGAACAGAAATTCAATAATTGTTCGGGATTCAGCAACAAATTTATACCCAAACTGTCTTTTGAATACTACATCACAAAATTCAATCCAATGTGGGTTACATGGGCTCAGTATCGGACTGCTTATTCGTGCCTCTGCATAGACTAACCTTTCAACAAGCAACTTTGGTCCATCTCCTGCTTGTTTTGGGTCGTCTTGCCCCAAGGTGTATAAATATAGAAGGTGACTTTATGTCGCTTTGGAAGGGGAGCCATCAAGATAAATACACACTATAAAAGGTAGTGGAATGTAGAGCATTTTGACGTCTACACTGCAAAAAATCGAAAAATAGCTTTTGACAGTATGCTGATACTCAAATTGGGCGGGAATCGTCCTTAGAAGATAAACAAACAACAACGCTTGAGAACCAAACACACCGATTCATCAATTGCTTTCATTTTGTTCGCATGGCAAATGTTTAAGTCACCTATTCAGTATTTAATCATCTTGGGTGCCATATTTGAGAAGAGTTGTGTCAAAAGCCCAATCCCTTTCCGATACCCCCTTCCCCCCAAACGAATCAAACCTGATCCGAATCTGTCCAATGGGGCTCAATCCTTTGGAATTCGTATAGGGATCGAATCTTCCAATCTTCCAAAAACCGATTCTGCCAACACTATCTTATTGTCTCGTAATCGCGGAAGGATTTCACGGAAAGGATAGTTGCTCGTAAATTGTTATCATAATGGCTGCTATTCTGCGTCGATCGAGCTTGCTGTTGGCGGATATTGCCACCAAATCGTCCCCTAAGGTAAGCGTAAGAAATTAATCCAAAACGCACACGTGGACGGTCAATCAACAAATTTCCTACATAAATAAATTTTTATGTAATATATTGTTAGTCACTTGCGTAGGAATGCTGTAGTGGTTGTTTTAAAAATAGCACTATATAAGAAGACATTGAAACTAATCCCTCCATTCCTGAATACACAATCTACAAAGTAGCAAAAATCAGGGATTATGCAATTCCACCTACCTTGCACCCTTTTCTTACACCCGTTTCTATCATGAACTGACGTTATTTTGCCAAGCTGTGACGTTACTGATCATGTGTTTCTCATGATTTATATATAAACATAGCAAAAAAGTTTTAGATCTAATGAAAATTTTATTCACACTACAGGTATTATCTGGTGGATCTCAACGGCGCCATCTTAATGTCCAGGAGCATGTTTCGTATAGCTTCCTTAACGAAGCGGGCATCCCAACCCCAAGGTAAGAAAAATGTATTTATGTATGCCTTATCACAAAAGCAGTAGACACTACGTGAACAAAATCAATTAGTTTTCAACTTGATTCATTTTCTTTCCCTGCTTACTGCGTTTCCCGTTGAATCGCGAACAAAGTGCAAAGTTGAATTTTCATTGTGATTTTTTTTTTCTCATGTAGATTTGGTGTAGCAACATCTGGTTCCGAGGCCGAAAAAATCGCAGCTGACTTGAAGACTAAAAATCTTGTACTGAAGGCGCAAGTTCTAGCCGGTGGTCGTGGAAAAGGCAGTTTCAAAAATGGGCTAAAAGGAGGTGTTCGTGTGGTGTTTTCGTAAGTATACCATGCATATTTGTACATAGGAATTTTTCTATGTTGTAATGTTACCAGCAACATCTAAATGTACAAACCATTATAGACCACAGGAAGCTAAGGAAATTTCGAGCAAAATGATTAATCAGCTTCTTGTAACCAAACAAACTGGTGCTGCCGGGCGTATTTGCAATTCGGTAATGGTGGCTGAACGGAAGTTCCCTCGTCGTGAATTTTACTTTGCTGTTATGATGGAAAGAGCCTTTAACGTAGGTCATATTGTTTCAAAAGCCACGGACTACTGAACCTTATCGAGCTTACAAAAGAGCATATTTGTAAAATTCCCCCTAGGGCCCAGTTCTCATAGCTTCTTCGCAAGGCGGTGTAAACATCGAAGAGGTTGCGGCAGAAAACCCAGATGCGATTGTCTACGAACCCATTGATATTAACAAAGGGTTGCAGAAGGATCAAGCGATCCAGGTAAATTTTATGAAAAAGATATATGTGTTAAGTAAGTTTTTTCAAACACTCAATTACGATTCTAGGTCGCTAAGAAGGTTGGACTGCAGGACAAACTTGAAGAAACAGCTAAAATGCTACTCAATATGTACGATCTGTTCGTGAAAAAAGATGTGCTATTGATTGAGATTAACCCGTATGCAGAAGATGCCGCGGAGACTTGTGAGTAGAGCGTTGAATCCTATATATAACCATTATAACATGACGAGTGAGCGTAGTAAAATTGAATTCCCCTGTCACATGCTACTATATTTCCTTAGATGCATACATACTCCAAAATCGTCTTAGCCTGTGTCAAAGTTGTCACTTGTAAATCTGAATTTTAAAATTTTAAACCTTTGGTGTGAAAATATTCTGATGTTTTGTGGCTTGAAAATCATACATACGTTAGATTACCGTTATTGCAGTAATCATATTTGTCATGTGACATGTGTTTCGTCTGTCAATACGATTTCCACTTACAAACGCAATAAATATTATAGATATAGTATTGTTTTTAACATATTTTTCGTCATTCTTCCCATATGCTATCAACATTGGTATTGGCATTGCCGCATTGGTATCGTGTACATAAAATTATCACTAATGAACGGAAACAATATACGATCCCCTTACAAATTATGCGTAAAACGTGTCTAACTTGCAACAAACATTATATGAACACATCTCATTGCCACATCGTTAGGTGAAGAGTGTAAGTAACTTTTATGATATAGCCCATAGTTTCCGGTATCACCACAAAATCTCACAGAAAATCAACGATCATAGCAAAACCCTAAAGTTCGTGTTCATACATTCCATTCCCGAAATGATAAAATTTTACGAAAGCAACGAACACTTGTGGATCGTTTATTTTTATGATTTTGAGGCCGATACTGTGTAACGTTGTGCATGATTAAAATTTATTTATTGATTCGTTTTGTTACATCTTTAATTAACTTTAATTTCTCATCAAATAAAGTAAGTTAATTGGAATTACCTTTCGGTTTTAAAGAAAGCATATTTGAAATATAGTCGAAAAAAAGCTAAATATTAAAATTAAACTTTGGTTTGTGATACCGATTGTGAAAAACAATCAATCCAGTCAAAAATAAAAGAACCCGGTTGACAGAAATTTAAATTGTTGCTGCTACTATGTAGTTCCAGCAAGAATCCCAGCAATCTGCCATGGAAAAATTTGCTGTAACTACATGACAGCTGTAAAAAATTTGTCAACCGGAAAGTAATTTTATGTACAAACCCAACCAAAGGTGTTAACATATCTCTTGCATGTTTTGTTACTCATTTTCATTTCTATTGTTTCCTTTTCATTTGGTTGTATGTTACTCAATTTATTTGCGTCTTGTCTTTGTTAACATAAGTAGCTTTTACTCTGTTTTATTTTTTGGTGTATGAGTTTTCGTAATCTTAAAAAATATTGAATAATTCAATGTTTCCTTTCATACGTTGTAATTCAAGATTTCGCTCTTGATGCTAAGATGCGCTTCGATGACAATGCCGAATTCCGTCAAAAAGAGCTATTCGCAAAGCGGGATCTCACGCAGGAGGATAAAAAGGAAGTGGAAGCTTCCAAATTTGATCTGAATTACATCGCCCTGGACGGTTCAATCGGATGCCTCGTAAATGGTGCTGGATTGGCGATGGCTACAATGGACATCATTAAGCTGCACGGTGGCGATCCAGCTAATTTCCTCGACGTTGGTGGTGGTGCGAGCGTGAAAGCAGTGAAAGAAGCTTTCAAAATCATCACATCCGACCCGAAAGTACACGCAATCCTTGTTAACATTTTCGGAGGTATCATGCGTTGCGACGTAATTGCTGAGGGTATTATTCAAGCTACGAAGGAGCTCAATATAAAAATGCCCATCATAGTGCGACTGCAAGGTACTAACGTGAACGAAGCGAAGGAACTTATTAAAAAATCGAAGCTACGCATCCTGCCCAAGGATGATTTGGATGAGGCGGCAATGTTGTCGGTGCATCTGGCGCAGATTGTACATCTTGCCCGGGAGGCCCACTTGGACGTAAGCTTCGAATTGCCCGATTCCTATGTTGTCTAAATTTTAATGAATAAATGATTGAGGTGTGCGAACACGCCAGACAATTAAAAAATATTAATAACGACGTGCATGTGTCAAGTAACGATACTAACTCTCACTATCTCTATTTATAATTTTTTGTGAATGTGTTTCACTCCGTATATCATATCGGCAAAAGTCATATGCAACAAAAAAAAAAAAAAAGAAATAAACGCACCATTAGACAATGTCTGCTGGACAAGAGATTGAAACGTTGTAAGAATGAAATTGCTGATATCAATAAAATTGAATAAACGTGGAACACTAATGACAATCCAAATTTATTTTATTTCTGTTTCATGACTCACAAAATTCCCCTTCGATTTTTAGGTGCAGTCACTCGATTCGTTAATCTAACTTTACATACCAATTATGGAAACTCCTTTTTGCTTATGCTAAGTTATTTTCTTGGGAGAGTAATTTTTGATCATTAAACAACGTTATGTTATCTTCATTATTTGCGTCGCAAGGATTCACTAGCAGTCGGCGGAGGTGGTGGGCCACGCTTTTGGAGGTCCTCGAGATGTCCTAAAATCATTTGTGTACGCTCTGGTGCAATGTGGTGCAGCACCAGGTAACGCCTGTCGTTTTGCAAAATGTTTTCCACCTCACGCAGGTGGTTCGAATTCTCTCGATAAAGCTCCAGACTTTTATGCGTAAGAAACTTACACTCTTGCAATAGTTCACGGAAAGCCAATTTTGCATTTGTCGTTTTATCTCTGATAAAGTCACGAAATTCGCGTTCTCCCTGAAAATTCGACCAAACAGGCTTATAGACAGGATATTCCAAACTCGTGGTAGTAACATGGCAACTAGCGAAGAATACTTACCCTTTCGCTACTGTTGTATTTCAAGTAACGCGGATCGTCACGAATAAGTTTCTTTATTTCCTTCCATTGGGACGTCAGTTCGAGCGACGGAATTTCTTCTAGCATTTCGCGGAATTTGTCCCGTTTCTTGCGCACAAGATTTGCAAGATGCTCATTAAAAAGTCTGAAAAATATTCAACCAAAAATAAGTACATGCTACAGCAAAATTTTCAAGTTTCAGCTACCTTACCTTTCACGATCGTCACGATCGAGCATGGCGATCAGTTCCCAGCGGTGATCTTTCTTTAGTAGTTTTTTTACTTCCTTCCATGTAAGATCGGCATTTCGTACCAGATCAACGAGCAATGCGTTAAAGTGCCGTATGGCTTCATCACGTTGATGGTGCTGGCGTTCTTTGTCGCGATCGCGTAAGTGGGTTGCCAATGTACGTTGAACTTCTTTTTCGCGTTCTTTGATGCTAGCCTCAGCTCGCAGCTTTCGATCGCGCTCTTTCTGCTGCCGCTCGATCTCGTCTTCGTCGGACGTGTTACATTCTTCTCCTTCGTCATCACCTTCGTTGTTTGCAAGAATAGCAGTTCCGTCCTCATTATTATTAACCTTTGCATTGCGACCAGATTCACGGTCATTTGATCGGCTTCGCTCATCTCGTGAACGTTCGATTGATTTTCTGTAGTTCTTATGTTCGCTCCGGCTATTTCTATCTTTGCTATCTTTTTCCTTTTCTTTCTCCTTGGCACGACGTTTTTCTTCCTTCAGCATCCTGATATGGTCCTCAAACATTTCTTCACGATCATGCTGCTCGGTAATAGCTTTGTATCTAATATCTCCTTCCAATCGTTTTCGAAGGTCACTAAATCGGGAATGCCGGTTGATGTCACTGCGCTCCCGTAACATTGCAATAAATTCTTTACGTGTCTATAAGATGGAGGAATTATTCATTATTTTGTTTATATTGGTTGAATGAAATGAACGAAGCTAAATTAAGGCAAAAACGATTTGCAACACAATCATTGTTAGTTGAATCAGTATCATTTTAATCGTCAAAATAATGATGAGAATGATTTTTTTTTCAAATTTTAGAATTCCCTTAATTTGTATAATAATTAATTCAATTAGGAAAATTTCTTGGATCTAACGCAATGAATGGTATCATCGCATGAATGATTAGGTAAATTTCTAGGATATAGGGGTGGCTGGGGTAATACGCACCCCTGGGGCAATACGCACCCCTTCCAATTTCCCTTGAAAGACGAGTTTTTAACGCGTAAAAAGTAGTCACTCTGTAAGATCAATCTAAAATATGTTCACCCTGTGAGTTTGGCAGCTCTACATCAACAGAAACGCGAAATAAACGCAAAACAAAATCATTCTCAGCTCAGACAGTTTTTGTTATAATGTGACGTACCATTCCGCTAAGGAATATTAAGTGCAAAAATCTATATTTACCCACGAGGAATACGAAATTTAGTGAATTGAGAATCAGTGCTTGAGACTGTTCATGAAAATTTCGGAAAGTATGCAGATTTACTCATATTTTAGTTGAAAATGTGTTCAACTATGAATGGGGGCAATATGCACCCAGTATGTCGGGGTAAAATGCACCAGTTTGTAAACAAACTATCTTTATTTGACGTTGGATGTTGCCTCTTTGTTGTGGTGCGTATTGCCTCTTTGTTATGGTGCGTATTGCCCCTTTGTTGTGGTGCGTATTGCCCCTTTGTTGGGGTGCGTATTACCCCTAGCACAGGTGCGTTTTGCCTCAACCAGATACAGATCGATCAAAAATTGAACTTTTTCAAAACTGAATAAATTACGATTTTCTTAGCTAAAAAAGCAAACATTCTTGAACTGGTAACTAGTTTGAACCTTTATGAATCCTATTCAGTGATAAAATCAACAATCAAGAGCCAACTTAATAGAAAATTTTATAGTTTTCCTTAAGGGGTGCGTATTACCCCATCCACCCCTACCGCAATGAATGGTATCATCGCATGAATGATTGTTGTAGACAAATACCAGTCGAAAGATGTAGGATAAGGTTGTCGACGATCGCTTTTTCGCATTGGGAAACGAGCGCGTATTAGGGTGAGCCACGCAACAGTATGTTTTCGACCGAAACTGCACTTTTATCCTACTTTGGTCGTTTCTAACACAATCATCCATTCGATACCTATCATTTTGGTAGATGCTAGAAAGCTACCAATTGACTAGTTAACCCGTTTGATATCCCACCATGAAGTGCTTTACAATAGACTTGCCGATTCAAGTAAACTAATTGATTAGCCTGTTGGTGATCAAATTGCTGTATGATATTGTCCTTTTTTGCCATAATACTCAAAGGTTTAACAGACTTGTCCATCCTTAGTACGTGATTAGAATTTCAAGCCTCACGTACAGGGAAGGAAAATGAGTTTGGTTAAGTTTTTGTCGCACGTTATGTTTCCTGCTTCGAAACACGTTCTTAAGTATTTGTAAACTTTTTTCATTATTTGACACTATTCGATGTACTTAAACCAAAGTGTTGCTTATTATTAGCAAATCATTGCTGATCACAATCACGAATAACACATATGCAAACTGACCATCATTTAATCAATAAAATCCTAAAATTTTTAGAAAAAAATATTTTTTCTTCGGTTCTAGACCAAAACCATACAAAAATGTAAAAAAAAAAACAGTGTGAAAATTTGTGAGCCATTTCCTCAACTTGGCAGGACTGTGAAGGGGCTAAAGACACATGGACGAATGCATGTCATAGCAATTTTAACCATTGATGTAAAGGTTGAGGAGATTGAACGGTTAACATACCTGTTCTTTTCGGTTCTGTTTTTCCTCCTTTTCGCGCTTCCTTACTTCGACAATGAACTCATTGAACAGACTTTCTCGCTCACGGATCTTTTCAATTACTCTGAAGCGCTCATCTTTACCAAATTTTTGAGCAAATTCACTAAACGATGATCTAGGTAAAAGAAAAATAGCAGTCAATTGCGACAACCACATCAACTTTGTTAAGCCTACTTACTTTCCATGCAAATGGGCTGATTCCATCAGGGCCCGAAAATCGTCACGCTTCTGACGCATTTTGTTACGTTTTTCGCGACGTTCTTCATCAGCGCGATCCTTGACGTACTTTTCGAATACTTGCTTGCGTTCCTTAGACGTCAGCAACAAATATCGCGGATCGAACACAATTTTATGCAGCTCTTTCTCCCATGTGCTAAAAGCAGAGACATCCTTTTCACGCAACATTTCGCGGAAAGACTTCATCCGCACATCCAACGGTATAAGAGTTCGTTCACGGGCAGCTCGCGCCTCGGCTTCCATTGCAATCACTTCTTTTTCCAGTTCATTGCCCGAACGCGAGGCGTTTTGCGTTGATTTCAGGGCAGTATCGACTTCTATCTTCAATCGCTTACTTGCATGGTCACCATTTTCTTCCCCACTGGAATCAGTGGTTTCCGTTGCCATCTTTCGAGTATCGTTGATATTTTTACTATTGTTAACAGTATGGGAAGCATCATCTCTTTCGGCAATAGCAGTTACCATGGCCGCACCAGGCGCAATCGTTAGTGCTTTGCTAGACACACTGTCCGTTTCTTTTGTTGCTGCAGCACTTCCAAGCAGCTCCAGTGGTGGAACAAGCACAGCCTTATCGACATCTGCCCGGTCTTTTAGTTCCTCCGGTCGCTCCCACACGGAAGTACGAGACGAAGGATTGTAGAAAAACACCCGACCATCTCCCGTCCAAACGACGCACCACGGTGTGCCACTTATTGGGTTGTGGTATATGGGACGGCTTTTATCCTGCGTTTTCATTACTTTAACACTTTCTTCTTCATCTTTGCGTTTCTTTTCTTGATCTGCCTTCCGTTTCCGCTCGTCCTCTGGAACTGACTTGTCATTTTTGGCCATAAACCCCAAGGGATCGAAAATTACACTAGTACCAGTGCCAACTGGTAGCTGCTGTAGTCGCATTCCGGAAATACCGTGCCCAGAGGAAGTCAATGGTGAAGGAAACTGCTGGATTTTTATACCTGTTGTCGATGTTTGTATAGACGACATGATGGGCAATTGAGGTGGAATTGGTGGTGCTAAAAATGGTGGCCCCGAGGAATTAACTTTAGCTTTCTGCTTAATGCTCCAAACAGTCAATTTTGCTTCTGTAAAATAGGATATATTGAAAGATAAATAGAGAAAAACATTGATGCATTCAATGCGTACATACTTTCGAGATCTCTTAATGCCTGCGGTTTCTCCCACACGCTTTCACCTTTTGAGGCGTTGTAAAAGAACGTACGTCCATCAGGCGCAGAATGTTCACTCCACACTTTCGCCTTGGCAACGATTGCAGGGTCAATTTCGTTCAATTTAATCTCAGTCATAGCCTGTTTGGCCACATCTACGGGATGATTTTGACCCATCATCCAAGCTTGACCATTGTTGACTGTGGATGGGTTCCACGGAGGAAAGTTAGGAAAATTTGGTGGTGGCATGCCGAACTGCGCCATCCCGAATGTAGGTGGAGGCCCGGAGAATCTTGGTGGATGAATAGCACTCTGTTGCAAGGGTAATGATGCAGTTGCATTAGAAGCAGGTACAACGTTCGTTACCGAGACAACATCAACGCCCTGTTGGTCTACAGTAGATTGCTGCGACTGTTGCTTATTTAGAACTTCTATTTCATCCTGTGTCATGATATTAACATTTGATCCTTCGGGGCGAGTCCATGTTGTCTCTCGGCTGATGGCATGATAGTAATACAACTTGCCATCAGTTGTTTTGGTTTCTACCCATAAGTCCTAAGCAAAATAAACATGTATATGTATACATTCATTAATAAAGCGGGCAAACATCCACACTAAACATTGCCAAAAAAAAAGTGAAGTATTGTTGATACTCACAGCAGTAGCGGGATTTTGTGTTTTTGATGGTGGGGTTCCAAGCAGAGAAGATGCAGCCACCGGGCTTGTTTTAGCAGATGTTTTACCGTCGTTATTTCCATCTGTACTAGATGCTGCAGGCGGTCGATGCATGAGTGGCTTTATTACCTGGTCACTTACTATTTCATTTTTCACTTCAGCGATAGATACATGATTTTCCCCTTCAGTACTCATGTTTCGCTCACGAACTCCAATTACACTGTGTTAACTTGGATAATTCAGAGAGAAAACTCAGAGCATTATTTTTCCAAAGCATCAACAATGTCGTGCGATATAGGGATCGATACAAATGAAAAGTGCTAAAACGAGATACGATAAGAAAATTATAAGGTGCACTAAGCTCTTCTGATTTGACGCAAACCCAGAGGGTAGAGTAGAACGTACTCTACCGTGGATTACTATCCAGGTAGGTTCATCCCGAACAAATCGCTTTGATTTTTTTAGAAAAAGAAAGGAAATTCGTTTTGTTTACGTTTTCAATTCGTCAGTTATTGATTTTCAAAAGTTGTTGTAATTTTTAATAGTGAGGAACAGTTCCGATTCGGCAGTGCATCAGAACGGATCGTTAGCAGTGCACGGGGTTCCTGAAATAGTTGGCGAAAAGTAAGGTAATCTTACGGCACGGCCGCATGGTGACGCCGAGCTGGAGCTCAACCCAACTAACAATTGACAAGCATCTTTGGAACATTCTGTCTGATCTTTAGAACGTTTTTCCACCTTCCAATAAACCGCTACATTAGGAAGTGTAACCCAGCCGTTTGAGTTTTGACAACTCATGGAGGCGGCCATTTTTACCGACGGTCAAACCCGGTGAAAAAGTATAGCGATAGAAATAAAAAAACGGTGATTTTAAAATAGTTTGTAGTTTCACTTGACGATCTTGCATCTCCCACTCTTTGGGATCAGCCACTGTATTTCCACCGGTCTCGCTTGTCATTAAGGTGCATCTACCCCAAGGTGTATAAATTAGAAGGTGAAGTCGTCCAGTGTAAAATGACATTTCATGACTTGACATAACACTTCTGGGGTATTCATATTGGTTTTGAGGGGGGGTATCGGGAAACGATTGGGTTTTTGACATAAAGCAAGCCGTAGACGTTACATATTAATCTGCACAGATGTTTGACGTCTACAGCCTTTCCGTAGCTATTTCCAACATCCCTCGAGATATTCGAGATATCTGGAGGGATGTTTGACAGACGATGGGTACGAGAGAACAAAGGAAATCTGTAGACGTCAAAGATCTGCACAGATTAATATGTGACGTCTACAGCCAGCTTAAGTCTTCTCAAATATGGCACCCCTTCCAAAGCGACATAAAGTCACCTTCTATATTTATACACCTTGCATCTACCCCAAGATGATTAAATACTGAGTAGGTGACTTTTTAAGAGGTATTTTTTTAGAAAATGGCGACCGTAGCTTTTGACAGCATGGTGATAAACAGCATAGAATGTAAACAACTATGCGAGTAACGAGAAGGTGCGTGAGGTGAAACTTCGATACATTTCGTCGAAAAATCGGTGACCCACTTCGGCCGACGGCTTCTTAAACATTTTCCATGCGAACAAAACGAAAGCAATTGAAGAATCGGTTTGTTTGGTTCTCGAGCGTTGTTGTTTGTTTATCTTCTAAGGACGATTCCCGCCAAATTTGAGTATCAGCATACTGTCAAAAGCTATTTTTCGATTTTTTGCAGTGTAGACGTCAAAATGCTCTACATTCCGCTAACTTATATAGTGTGTATTTATCTTGATCTACCCGCTAGGCAGCTCGAAATATCCTCAAAACGTGCTCCGCGCGAACAAACGTCCTCCATTTTTGTATGGGGATGAAACAAAAGGAGGACGTTTTTCGAGCAATCGTCCTCCTTGTCCTCCTCACCATACAAAACTGCTCGATGTTTGTGTCATGAAGGACGTTTTTGAGGACGATTTGCTCGAAATTGCCTAGCGGGTATTATTGTACAACCTATTAGAGGGGAATATGGATCGTTTGTTCCCAATCTTTTTATAACTAGTATTGTTGTTATACTCACTTGTGTTGGTGTTTGCTGCTTTTGAGGCTCGAACTGCTTGGGACAAGAAGAGGTATGTTGTTGTCGGCTCACCAAATCACATGAGCCACGCTCCGCTTCGACGATTGGTAGCTTAAAAGCCAATATCTATCAACAAACATTTTCAACAGGTGATGACTTATTTCTTGGCACAACGAAAAGCACCAGTCGGCTGTAAAAGTAGCCGCAATGTATCTGTATGTATCTGTATGCTGATGCACGGCTTTTGCTTTGATTCAGTATGTGCTGCCAAAAAGCGATTAAGTCTTTCTTTTTTATCAAGGTTTTCCAGGTGCGTCTTGTGGACCAACATTTGGATGCTTGCTATGGGTATTTCCGTGGAGATTTATGTCGGCGTATCACTTGCTGGAACATCGTTTTCATTGTGTGTTTCATTGATTTGGCTACTTTTCGTACTGAATGGTGCTTTTCGTTATTCCATGGTCAGTTTCATGATGTGATACTAGTTTTTTAAAGATAGGTTTTGTGTTTTCCATTTTGTTTATTTGTTTCTCTAGTGTTTATGTATACAAATAATCGACATCTCTTTTATCTGTAAAATTATTTCGGTGTTGAACGAATGGAACGAAAAATCAATATTTTGTGTATGTTGGATGCACAGATATGTTACATGTCTATATTATTCTTTCGATAGATTGATCATTTCTTAAACTTACTCCGCCAATGTATGAGATAAACATACAAATAAATAGTGACCCTCATCATCTACTTGGATGGACGCAAGCCCTCTTATTTCCCTGGCATCCCTTTAAAAACTAATGTGTGCGAATTCGGATTATATTCGGTAGTACACTAACAACTTCCATGTTTCCCATTGAAGTTTGTCACAGCTGAAAAACGACGTAACAAAGATGAGTAAAATAACGATTAGAGAGAAAGAAAGTCTTACCTTTAATAAATGCTCGTGCCGGAGCAGCAGCTATAATTCCACGAACTATTATCTCATGTTGCATTTCGATGATGTCTTAGAAACTCTTCGACCCTTAGCGGCTTCGTCGAGCCGCTGAAGATTGCCACTGAGTCACTTGCTCATGGATGTTCATAATAATTGACCAAATGTCCGGGCCGCGTCTGTGTAGTGGCAACCCATCGATAGATAAATTTAGAGATATCGCAGCAGGTAAAGTCACATTGCTAGAAATAAATAATAATTCAACATCACGATACGTGTTAGCGCATTCGACTAGTATTTCAATCATCTTACCTGAACCGTTTGGACAAACTACATAGGATGGCTTTGTGCCAATATAACCGATTGAATGTTGCACCCCACCCCCTTTTTTGGTGCAACACTTTGTCTCGTTATGAAGATCGAAAATTAACAAACGAGATGGTAACGATATGATAACGAGACAAAATTCGCCAGTTGGGCAAAGCCACGATGGAGCGAAGCCGGGAAAAAATCAAAGGTAAAAGAGTAAATGAGGCCCCGGCCGCCATGTTTTCGATCGTGGCTACACCTCTTGTGGACGTTTAAACTGAATGTATGCAATTGGTGATACATTAATTCGTTAAATTCAACCTACGAGTATTTGAATCGTAGTGTGTACCGTTAATTTCGGCTACGCAATCAACCTACGGGTGCGGTATGAGGGGGGCCCACGGGCCCCCCTTATTTCTCAAAACTATAACAAACTCTCTTTTTCAGTAGACCTAGCGCAGTCCGCTCGCTGCGCTCGCTGCGGGCGCGCCGCCGTTTCCAAATCATTTCTTCGGCTAAACTCATTGTTTCATGCTGTCCATCATGTGTGGTATAGTTAAGTTACTAGTAACTTACAGTAACTTAACATGTAAAAGTATATTAAACCGCATCCAACCTCCACTGCGTGATTAGCTTTTAAGCGAACCGTTAGCGATCAAATATTTGAAAAGCATGCATGCGTCGCGCTTTGCATAGCTTCAGGCGCTTAATGTGAACCAGTAGGAAGAGGAGAATCTAGCCCGGGGCCTCATTTACTCTTTTACCAAATCAAAAATTCATTTTTGGATTTCAGAAAAATGAAATATGTTTTTTTATGTAAGATGAAACTAAGAAATGACGCAAAAACTAGAGCCTCTGTTCTTCCAGATTCTGAGAAACAGCCCGTCGAAGTCAAGATTTGTGAAAATATTGGGTGAAAAATTGAAAAAAATCTATCAACTTTGAAGGTCTGTAACTCCTATAATAATGGCCGGAATCGAATTTCAGCTTACTCGGGGTCCACACTACAGCGCGACGTCCCGTCATGAAACGTGACGTCGCCTGACAGGCGGCCGAACTCCATACAAAAAAAATGTCGCACAAATCGCGCTAGTGTAGAAACAGCGAAAAACGCGACGTCGCGCTAGCCCTTGTCAAATGTCAATTCGAAACGTAAACAAAGCGACAGCAGGACAAAACGTAAACAAACCGAATCACAAACGCGAACAAAACGAGCAATATTCTTCACGAAACATCGGATTTTTCGTTGTACTACTTATTTTTAGGCTTCACAAATGTAACTCAGTTATCAAACTCCGTTTTAATTGATATTTTTACCAAAGTTTTTTCGGGTGCCGAAAAGTAAACGAACTGCTCTTCAACAAGTAGGAGATGATGTGGAAATATATACTTCCTACGGCGGGCCAAAATATCGTCGTTGTTTGTTTAAGTTTGTTGTCTCAGTGAATTTCAAATGTGGACGCGCCAAACTCACTCAGGGTGCATAAAATACGTAGCAAAACAAATATCATGCATTACTACCTCAAAATTCAATAAAAAACTTTAGCCGAGTTTTTGCTCCAATGTGATACATATTTCCACATACTCTCCTACCTCTGACGCGCTTGGCTTGCGCGATTGTTCTGCCGAAACTGGGCTACTTTTGAAACGGGACGTCGCGCTGCAGTATGGACCCCGAGTTATATAAAAAAAAAACCTTGCGCGATGTCACGTGAATCGCGCTAGGTATTTTTGCATGGAGTTCAGCGCCTGTCAGGCGACGTCGCCTTACGCGACGGTGCAGTCTGGAAAGCGTGTAAAAAAAGCCATGCGCGATGTCGCGCGAGTCGCGCTAGATTTTTTATTGCCCGCGACGGTGCAGTCTGAAAGCGTGTGACAGCTGTCAATCGACCGGATATGCGGTTTACAAGATTCATACAAGCGATTTACAAGGTTTATACAATGCTTGACGGCCGGCGTACGATCCGGACGTTACCGGGCCGCTACACGAACCGAAAACTCCAACCGAGAACTCAAAAACCGTATAAGTTTACGTCAAAATCTTCTCGGTTCGTGTAGCCGCGTTTTGTGGTACCAATTCTGTGAGCCACGCTACACGAGCCGCAAACTCAAAACTTTGCGGCGCAACGAGGTTTTTGTTTTTGATTTTTCAGTTACCTCAAAAATCTTCCTTCAAAGCAAACAAGATCTTATTTCAATTCACACAAAAAGTAAAAGATGGATAATCTGTTGAAGTGTGGCTAACTACCCTATCGCGGGTCATCGAGTTGAGTACCCAAAACTTGCAACAACGCAACAGGCGTATTGTGCGGAGGCAAGAAGATGGCAACCGTTTGCTGGACAATACTGTAGCAGAGCAAGCAAATGAAACTATAATTAACTTTCTTCGCATGAAGAAGGAAGATTTTGATGTTCTCAAGTTACATAAAAAGTGGTAGAATAAAATATTTTAATCTTTATCATTAAACTTTTTGAAACTTTTAGATTTTGGAATCAGTTGGTGGGCCGGACTTTGCGAACCCCTGATCTATAGTGAATTTATAATTGATATTCTAGCTATAAAATAACAAAATATTAACTAACCGTAACTACAAAAGAAACACGTAAATTTATCACCATATGTTCGTTTATTTGGTTTTTGAGATTTGTTATGTTTACATTTATTTCTTTTTCGTCTTCTTCTTCTGACGCATTTGAGTTTTCGGTTAGCTGCCAAAAACTTCTCGGGTGCAGTTTTCAGCTCACGGAGCTGAAAAGTTTTTGACGTAAACTTCTCGGTTGTTCCCCTCTTCTCGCCGAGAAGTTTTTGAGTTTTCGGGTCGTGTAGCGGGGCTCTATAAATATAGAAGGTGACTTTATGTCGCTTTGGAAGGGGTGCCATATTTGAGAAGACAGCCCAATCCTTTTCCGATACCCCCCCTCAAAACCCATATGAATACCCCAGAAGTGTTATGTCAAGTCATGAAATGTCATTTTACACTGGACGACTTCACCTTCTAATTTATACACCTTGGTTGTTTACATTCTATGCTGTTTTTCAAGGTGTATAAAATGGAAGGTGAAGTCGTCCAGTGTAAAATGATATTTCATGACTTGACATAACACTTCTGAGGTATTCACGAGGGTTTTGAGGGGGGGCATCGGAAAAGGATTGGGCTTTTGACACAACTCTTCTCAAATATGGCACCCCTTCCAAAGCGACATAAAGTCACCTTCTATATTTATACACCTTGGCTGTTTATCACCATGCTGTCAAAAGCCACGGTAGCCATTTTCTAAAAAAAATACCTGCTGAAAAGTCACCTATTCAGTATTTAATCATCTTGATCCCCATACAAAAAAGTAGGACGTTTGTTCGCACGTACGACGTTTTTAGAACGATATTTCGAGCTGCCAAGCTGTTTTCGGCTCGTTACCCAGGTGACAAAATTGACGGTTATTTTTGAAAAATGCAGTGAAATTGCCCTAAATCCCACCGATGTTTGAATGTATGGGTGCGGAATTTCGTATCGCCGTGTATATACACGGCCTGCCCAAGTGACAGAAAACACGATTTAGATAATTTTCGCCAGGCTTAGAAAGGGGCTGCATAGAAGATTAATAGCAGTCTTATTAAGCCAAAATTGCAAGTGTGTGCGTGAAAAATGAACCCACCGTGGGTGCACTGATCCGATCCTTACTATTATAAATTGAACCCTTCCATCCCAACTCCGTAACTGACAGCTCAAAGCCATCAAATCAAAACAAAATACAAATTCGAATTCAAACAGAGGATTTATTTTAACAATCTCAGCCGTTTTTCTGGAATAGTTTCTTCGCGTGTTCCAAAAACCGTCTAGTTGCAATTCGTAGTCATGAAACGAAAAAGACGAAAAGGTAAATATAGAAAAGTACAAATATACAAAAAATTACCTGTTTACATTTACCTTGCTTGCAAACAGGATAATCTTCCCCGATGAACTCGAATGCAACAAAATCGCAAACACTGCATTTATCGAGCTACCATGGAGTAAACCTGCTTCCTAGCTTGCTGCTCGTCCTGTATCACAGGGTTAGCTGCATCTGGCGGCGAACAGAGCGTCTGCATCATCATTGCATAAAGTTCATCCCTCGTCGATACAGTCACTGGAAATATTGGCCTACCCTGGCTTTCCAGCATTATTTTTGCTTGTATGTCCTGTCTCGTTTCCGAAATCATAGCCTCTACAAGCAGCAAACGCTCCACCACGGTCAATACGAGCAATGCAGAAACCTTCCGGCCTTTGTTGTTGAAACCTGCTGGACGGTTGCAAATAACACTTTTCAAATAAAAATTATCGAGTGCTGAAGCGATAACGCAAATAAATCAATAAACTTACCATAATCCTTGCTTGGCCCTGGGTAAACGTGTTGTTGGCTTTCATACTGCTGATCCACTCGCTGTTTAATCCGCCTTCTGATCGAGAAAATTAGAGTCGCATCTCTGTTTATCTTCGAACCACAATGTTGTTTTTGGTACATCATACATAGGTTATCTGCGTCATTTTCTTCAGCGTACTTCACACCCGGCGACTCGACACTGTTTCCAGCGCTGCTATCCAACTTTTCACTACGCTTTGTGAAAGTAACATCTTTTATCACCGACCTACCCGATTATTGAGAGGAAACATTCTCCTCGCTGCTGCTGCTGAGCGTGAAGGAAAACAACCCCGATTAAAGGTTGTGGCACTCAAGTGATGGATCGTAGAATCGCAGGACAGCATTTTTTTGCTCGAAATTCGCTTCGTGTTTAGCATATCGGTAATGAACTTGATCAGCTTCCTCGGCGCCAAATTGTCATCAACCGTAGCTTCGTGCTTCGTTGTGGTGGTAAGGGTGAGCCCGAATGAAATCCAAAACGAGAAAAATAGGAAAATGAATAAGCTTGTCACCTGAATCTTACGAACCTTTTCAATGTTAAACTCTTTTCGGATGTAACACTTCACGTTTGTCAACAGTGACTCCAGTACCATTTTGGTATCCTGCGGCGGAAGTGTCGTACCTATCGCGAAATTCTCCTGTACCACGTCCAACATCTACTGACGTGACGCCGACAATACTTCCGACCGTCCTTGATAATCGTACTGATGTATTGTATGTGCCCAGAATTTCACCAAGATATGGAAGTTAAACACCCGATTCCTCAGCAGCTTATGCAGTAGCTTTATGTTACCCAGGGACATCTCGTTTTGAATCGCTTCGATCAGCAATTCGAAAGCTATTGGCATCTTTTCGTCGAATATCCGCTGGTTGCACTATTGCAGCAGCGAACTGACGATGGCGATCACATCGTTCATCAGCACATTCTAATTGTTTGTTGCGAGTTTGTAGAGAATTCCCGAAGCCACCAAGTTCGTTGTGCGAAGTTCTACTTCTCAAAAAACCCTATATCGAATATGAAGTTCAAGAGATGGAATATTTAAAACCAAACTTCCTTCAACGGTTGTGATTTATTCACTCCCGCCGTGTCAACAAGTTTTGATACAAACCTCTGGTTTGTTGACGTTTTTTCATTCAACACCTACATTCGACCGACGTTGATGATGGTGCTAAATATGTTTCCGGAAAAGGCTTCTCTTACCTCTTTTCTTGTTATTCCATGAAAACATGTGTGATTAATAAAGATTATCATCTTTTATTTACGCTGAACAAGTCCGCACGATGCACAGTCGCATTACCAAATGAAAACACCAGTGACAGCTCAAAACTGATGCACAGCCAGCTTAGAAAAATGTTCAAGAAGAAAACATTCATCAGTCCGTGTATGTACACGGCGATACGAAATTCCGCACCCATACATTCAAACATCGGTGGGATTTAGGGCAATTTCACTGCATTTTTCAAAAATAACCGTCAATTTTGTCACCTGGGTGATGAATGTTTTCTTCTTGAACATTTTTCTAAGCTGGCTGTGAATCAGTTTTGAGCTGTCATTGGTGTTTTCATTTGGTAATGCTACTGTGCATCGTGCGGACTTGTTCAGCGTAAATAAAAGATGATAATCGTTATTAATCACACATGTTTTCATGGAATAACAAGAAAAAGGGTAAGAGAAGCCTTTTTCCGGAAACATATTTAGCATCATCATCAACGTCAGTCGAATGTAGGTGTTCAATGAAAAAACGTCAACAAACCAGAGGTTTGTATCAAAACTTGTTGACACGGCGGGAGTGAATAAATCACAACCGTTGAAGGAAGTTTTGTTTAAAATGTTCCATCTCTTGAACTTCATATTCGATATAGGGTTTTTTGAGAAGTAGAACTTCGCACAACGAACTTGGTGGCTTCGGGAATTCTCTACAAACTCGCAACAAACAAGGAGAATGTGCTGATGAACGATGTGATCGCCATCGTCAGTTCGCTGCTGCAATAGTGCAACCAGCGGATATTCGACGAAAAGGTGCCGATAGCTTTCGAATTGCTGATCGAAGCGATTCAAAACGAGATGTCCCTGGGTAACATAAAGCTACTAAGCTGCTGCGGAATCGGATGTTTAACTTCCGTATCTGGGTGAAATTCTGGGCACATACAATACATCAGTACGATTATCAAGGACGGTCGGAAGTACTGTCGGCGTCACGTCAGTAGATGTTGGACGTGGTACAGGAGAATTTCGCGATAGGTACGACACTTCCGCCGCAGGATACCAAAATGGTACTGGAGTCACTGTTGACAAACGTGAAGTGTTACATCCGAAAAGAGTTTAACATTGAAAAGGTTCGTAAGATTCAGGGGACAAGCTTATTCATTTTCCTATTTTTCTCGTTTTGGATTTCATTCGGGCTCACCCTTACCACCACAACGAAGCACGAGACTACGGTTGATGACACTTTGGCGCCGAGGAAGCTGATCAAGTTCATTACCGATATGCTAAACACGAAGCGAAATTCGAGCAAAAAAATGCTGTACTGCGTTTCTACGATCCATCACTTGAGTGCCACAACCTTTAATCGGGGTTGTTTTCCTTCACGCTGCCGTTCGAGCTGGAGCCGCACGTTATTTTGGGTTTGCGGGATCTCGACCTTGGGTCCGACACCGAGATGGCATACGCCGGGGCACTCTGTTTGATTTATCACACCAATCTGGCCAAACTGTCACTGAAGCTTGAAAATGCGCGACGGTTGATGATCAACACTTTTACCAAACCGAAAGCTCCGCAGATGATCGTGAAACAGATTGGCTGGCAGGAGTCGTTTGCTCGATTGTTGAACAAAAATCGGATGGAAAACCGCGTCCACGGAGGCGCGAAGGAGCAAAAGCAGGGTAATATTTTGATCGACATGGATGAGGTGGTCAAACGTGAAGGTGAATCGTCGGCGATCAATGGTGCTGGTGACGATCTGATACCTACACGTACACGACGGTGGCGGTAAGCATGGACCGAAATCGTTCATGTCTGAGGAGGCAATGGTGATCAAGGAGCAGGAGGATACGGTGTAAGATGCGGTGGTGAAGAATATCACCTCTTCGATCACTTCCGTCTACTTGGTGACAAACAGGACGCGATCGGTTCGCTAACGTTCGCTAAGTCGTAAGAAAAACTCGTCGCTCAGCAGCAGCAGCGAGGAGAATGTTTCCTCTCAATAATCGGGTAGGTCGGTGATGAAAGATGTTACTTTCACAAAGCGTAGTGAAAAGTTGGATAGCAGCGCTGGAAACAGTGTCGAGTCGCCGGGTGTGAAGTACGCTGAAGAAAATGACGCAGATAACCTCTTGTGCCTTGTAACGAGCAGTCTGTGGCTAGGTCAGACTGCATTAGCTTAACCATGCTCGCATCGTAGTTTGCGCTTGCATTCTCGAGATGGGTATTCAGGCTGGACTGATCGATCTTACTTGTCCTGCGGCACCGATAGAACGTAGCCCAATTGCCCTCTGGCATACGATCCAGTGGAAAAAGTGTTCTATGAAGCTACACGACGGAGTAATTTCGCTGCACTGTCATGGTACTCCTGCAGAGCATCAGCAATGACTGGACTGAAATGTCCCACCTGCGTCTCGGTCTGCGAATAACATATTTCCACATCTCTCTCGATTCAGCCGTTTGCACTGTACCAAAAACAACATTGTGGTTCGAAGATAAACAGAGATGCGACTCTAATTTTCTCGACCAGAAGGCGGATTAAACAGCGAGTGGATCAGCAGTATGAAAGCCAACAACACGTTTACCCAGGGCCAAGCAAGATTGTGATGAGGCAGTTTATCGATTATGGTAAGTTTACTGATTTATTTGCGTTATCGCTTCAGCACTCGATAATTTGTATTTGGAAAGTGTTATTTGCAACCGTCCAGCAGGTTTCAACAACAAATGCCGGAAGGTTTCTGCATTGCTCGTATTGACCGTGGTGGAGCGTTTGCTGCTTGTAGAGGCTATGATTTCGGAAACGAGACAGGACATACAAGCCAAAATAATGCTGGAAAGCCAGGGTAGGCCAATATTTCCATTGACTGTATCGACGAGGGATGAACTTTATGCAATGATGATGCAGACGCTCTGTTCGCCGCAAGATGCAGCTAACCCTATGATACAGGACGAGCAGCAAGCTAGGAAGCAGGTTTACTCCATGGTAGCTCGATAAATGCAGTGTTTGCGATTTTGTTGCATTCGAGTTCATCGGGGAAGATTATCCTGTTTGCAAGCAAGGTAAATGTAAACAGGTAATTTTTTGTATATTTGTACTTTTCTATATTTACCTTTTCGTATTTTTCGTTTCATGACTACGAATTGCAACTAGACGGTTTTTGGAACACGAGAAGAAACGATTCCAGAAAAACTGCTGAGATTGTTAAAATAAATCCTCTGTTTGAATTCGAATTTATATTTTGTTTTGATTTGATGGCTTTGAGCTGTCAGTTCCGGAGTTGGGATGGAAGGGTTCAATTTATAATAGTAAGGATCGGATCAGTGCACCCACGGTGGGTTCATTTTTCACGCACACACTTGCAATTTCGGCTTAATAAGTCTGCTATTAATCTTCTATGCAGCCCCTTTCTAAGCCTGGCGAAAATTATCTAAATCGTGTTTTCTGTCACTTGGGTACATGGTATGCTGAGACCTGTCTGTTAATTGACTTGGGTTCGACCCTAAGTAATTATTATACTCTTAAGCTGCGGATAGACGGATGCAATATTTCAATGCAATGAAATAAAATTTGACATTTATACCCAAAATGACAGTCATTGCAATATTTCTATGCGTATTTCATTGCAACATTGCAAAGATCCAAACGGGGAGGTTAAGCATCGAAATATTGCTTTCACTGTCATTTTTGGTAGTAATGTCAAATTTTATTTCATTCCCGCTAGGCAATTTCGAGCAAATCGTCCTCAAAAACGTCCTCCATGACACAAACATCGAGCAGTTTTGTATGGTGAGGAGGACAAGGAGGACGATTGCTCGAAAAACGTCCTCCTTTTGTTTCATCCCCATACAAAAATGGAGGACGTTTGTTCGCGCGGAGGACGTTTTGAGGACGATATTTCGAGCTGCCTAGCGGGTTGCAGTGAAATATTGCATCCGTCTATCCGCAGCTTTAGAACCCACCTTGGTTCGACCAACCTCGATCAAATTTTGTTGCAGCTTGTATTCGCATAGAAGCGTTTTCGGAAAATAAAAACCACCACCGTGCTTTGTATTATCAAAATGGTCAGCAAACTAGATGTAGTTGAGCGTGAAGTGGCTACCGATAAGAAACGCCGTAAGACTAGCGTAACTAACTCGGCAGAGAATGTCCTAGCGACCGCTAAAGTGAACAAGGAAGACGTTTACATGGTGTGTTTGATTAACTACAGTCGTCCGGCCGGCACTGGGGTTGAATTACATAAAACGAGCTGTTAAAATGTATTGGGCTATCATTTTTCATTACAGAATACTATCGCATGTGAGGAGCAGGAATCTATTGGAAGGTCTCCAGCTAAAGATGCCCAACTATTTCACAATACGTGCGAGGAACTGAGAATCTTATTCGGAGAGATAGCCAAGCTAAAGTTAGAAAGCAGCGAAGATTCAAAGGGCAAAATGACGGAAAAACGTATTGAGGGATCGTTGGCATTTGTGCTGTTAAAAAAATTGAACAGATTAGATAAAGTGCGTATTCGCGATGGTCGCGATGCTCTGCACAAAGAAAAACTACGTGTAGACAGCAACCGACTGCAGCTACAAAATCTTCTGTACGAAGCTGAGCATTTAAAGCGTGAAGTGCAGCGATGTTATCTTTTCAAGAGTCAAGACGAAGAAATTGAACTGGTTCCGGTAGAAGAGTTTTATGAACGAGCTCCGGAAACTGTTTCTCGTCCGGATCATACAAAAACAGACGAACATATCCGTCGCATCGCCCGGCTAGAGTGGGAACTACAACAACGGAAAGAACTCGACGCACAACTAAAGAAACTACAAACACTGAAAGATGCAGTTCAAAAGGATATCGTTTCCAAAACTGAAAGACTTGAATCTTTGGGGCCCCGTCTACGAGAGCTACTCGTTGCAACAAGACCCCTGCAAGAGGCTTTGGAAATGCCCATCGAAAGTGGATGGGAAATACTGAAGACCGTGAGGCTTTTATCTCAACCATTATATTTATTGTATGCTAACGTATCGGCCTACGGAGAAGCTTGTGGTAATGTATTGCGTTTTTTCAACAAGTTTTTTAAATCAACACATCCTCATTAAAATGTATTTCCTCCATAGACAACCTTATCTCTGCCACGATTCAAGGCGACGAAGAAGAAGCTAAACAGCTGGAAAATTCTCTTCAAGATGATGATTCTTTGAACCATGGATGTAACGATTCGGGGGTCTGCAACTTCCGTGATCGCGGAGATTCAGACAACGAAGAAAACGAGCATGAGCAAGAGCGTGGTATGAAAAAACGCGGTCATCATCGCGGGCAGACCAAGGCGAACCTGGCTGAGATCCGGAAGGAAAGACTATTTAAAGTGCATCCCCTCAGTGTAACAATCACCGTTCGAACACAGGATCAATCGTCAATGCCATCGGACACTCAAACTGGACCTGGACTTGCACTGACCTTTTCTTACTTGCCCAACATGAACGTGGTAACGGTAGATTGTGCGTTAACAGGGATACAGATATCAGGCGTTGCCGCTGGAGACGTCTTGGCCGTGGAAACGATATTAAATGAACTGTTTCCTGGAGACAACGGCGATGAGAGCCCAAATCCTAAAACAAAATATCAGCTTCAGGAGCTGTCTATTGAAACACCACTACAAATGGGGAAGCTGTTGGTTGAAAGTAACCTCGGAAGATCATTCCGTTGGGTACAAGAGCTGTGTGGACTGGAATTTATTTCCTCCTCTTACGAATGCCGACGTGATCGATACACTGGTACCAAAACCACAAATGCGAATGGTTGTCATGAAACTATTCCATCTATTATTCGCGCCATACGGAACCGATGGGAGTCGAGACTTAAATTGTACAAACAGATCCATGATCTGGAGAGCAAACTTATCGATACATCCACTAACGATGAGCGAGGACATTCAATCCGTATTTCCAGCTCGCTGCTACAGTGGAGCTCGATTTCGTTCGAAGATTACGTCGCATCTGGAGTGGCCAACGGATTTGTTGAAGATTCCGTTGCCACTGACAAAGATTTGTACTTCCGTGCAATCGTTATACGCGGTTCTGCCAAACTTGAATGTTACATTTGTGTATCATGCCGGTATCCGGAGGCTTCACCGTTGTGGTCGCTGTCGTTGAATTGGAATGGAAAACATACTGCCGCTGGCAATAGCTCCGTTAGAGTAGGTTTATCAATTTTATCAAAGATTGGTTTGCAAATAAAAATTTTTACTCGTCTGTTTTTTTCGTTGCAGGAAATGGAATACTGGGTAAATACCCTGTCAGCAAAAGACCACCCTCACAATGTTCTGCCAATGCAGCTTAAACGAGCAATGTCTTGCTTGGACGTATATCTTGAAACAGATGGCCAATTTTACACACCAGCAGAGTTTACGCAAGATAAAACCTTCCTAAAGCCTTACCGTGGACGAAGCCGCGCTAAACCTTTTCGCATTGCACCTAATGGTAGCAGCTCCCTGTTTACGCAAATATAAAAAAAACAAGTTGTCAAGTAAATCTATCAAGTTATACGGAAGTGGTTAAAAGAATTGTAATAAAACAATATTAATTTAGAACCCTAACAGTTCTATTTTTTAAGTTTTATGCTCAAGGATGCTTCCTATCCGGAGGTCCGCGATAGTCGAGCGGTTACGCCGGTTTACTTACACAACGTACATGCATTTATATACTTTCTTTCCCTAGACCTCGTTACTTACATGCTTCAAATGGTAAAATTGGATTCTATTTATTTGTTAAAGATTGGTATTCTTGGTTAGATTTCGGGGGTAATCGATAAACAACAACCTTTTGTACTTTATCTGCGTCTATCAGGACTTGATCTATTTGACGTTTCAGTAACGTGTTAGCAAGAAGCTGGTGGAATTTAATGAAAAAAAGTTTTCGTTGGTGAGGTCATCTAACATAGATCAATGAAAACTTTTTTATCCCACTCACGTGCAACTGAATTTTGATTCCTTTAGGAAAACAAATATTTTGGATTATCATTATTTTATGCATACGGTTTATTAAGTGTTGATGTTTAAAACTATGATGTTTTCGGAGCAAGTGGCTCCTACGCAAGAATGCTATTTTCTAGGCTTATTTCAACCTTCATCGAATATCCCATGGATTCGAAAGCGCTGGCGATATCAGCAGCTTTGTCCAGGTGACAAACGATGGCAGTACGCGTTTTGGGAACCGAAAAAAGATCTCGAACGTAGCGATTTCCAACCCGTATCAAGTCTTCTTTCGTCACCTTACCAACTTGTCGCACTAACGATTGATTGTAACCAGACGGAACCTGCTTGAATCTAGCCAGCAACGACGTCTGAACTACCTTTTCAATGCTGTTCTCACGAGCAATTATTTCAAAAATCAACGAACTTCTCGCCGACTCTAGGAGGGTTGAATCCCAATCAGCACTGGCGCTGAGCTGTTTTTCCTATGGAAAATAAATTGTATTAAAACACGCATGAAGATCGTTCAAACTCAAACCAATTTACCATGACCGATTCCGCTTCCTTGAACGCCGCAGCCACATTCGATGCACGGTAAAGAGTGAAGTAGAGCAGACCTTCATTGGGCCGTGGCACTATGTTGTATCCATAAGCGAATCCTTGACCACGGATCTGCCGCCATAGAGGGCCTTCTAGTTGGGTTAGGTACTGCAGAAACAGTAACAGCGGCACGTAGTCCTGATCGTTAAAATCAGTAATTGATCTGCATGTGCGGAATAGAAATGCACTTTCCACACTGCCCAGCCCAACGACGACTCCGGCGCGAGGATTAATTACATCATCTGCCGACATCATGTGGTTCCAATCTTGATTTGATGTGAATCTACAGAAAAAAGTAAACATATTCGATGTTTCTTTTAAAACAGTCGTTCGTGCTTTGTGGATTGCGTGCACCATGCGTACCGTTTAACAAAATTTTGCGATTCTTGGTCCCCGTGCACTAACTGCTTCCAAGGCGCCGACAAGTCGATGCCCATATCACTCATCATAGTCCAATCTGCTGCCATGTGGATGGCAAGATTCTCTGGTTTGGTTATAATGTTGCGTGCCTTATTGAGATTGTCGATAACCAGCTGGCCCCTTTCCGGGTCTCCTATCTGTTCCAGCAACGATGAAAGGAACTTGGATTGCTTCAGCAGCGAGCACATGCGAACGTTACTCTCATCGCGGTAGTACATTGCTTTCAGAATATCCTTCGCAATCGAGTTACCTTCTCGTTTGGCCTGGGACACCTCATTGATGAGCTTCGAGGCGCATACTTTTATCCTTTCAGTTGTAAATTCGGTCTTATGCAGCAATTCATTAATCAGTTCGATTCCCGTGGTGTACTTTTCACGCACCACCTGCATGTGTAGTGTGGCTGTGCTGGAATATGCTCCCACGCTGAATCGATTCGATGAGGTAAAACCCAATTCAGTGGCAGTCTCAACCGTGTTAGATTCCAGAGTTGATACTATTTCCTCGTATGGAATCAACGCATCACCTCGTCGTACTGGCGATTCGGTTAAAAGCTCCAACAACAAAACCATGTATGGGCGCAATTCAACACTCAACGTTTCCGTGTTCATAGTAACTTTTAGCTGAAAACAAAACAGAGAAAAGTTATGCGTAAAAATACATGTAAAACTATTTTAAATTCTAGAAGCTTTACTTACATAGCAAAAGTTGGTGTGCAAATCATATGCTTCAGTATAAACGGGCATTTCGGACAAGGTCAACCCGGGTGGGCTGATTTTATCAGTTGAACTATAAATTTGAACCGGGTAGAACTTTATGTCATTCGTCGAAGGAACGGGAACAGAAGTTATCATTTCGTCTGGCGGCGGAAGTTCATTTGCTCGCATTGCATCAGCTAGAGCTTTCTCCTTGCCCTGCAGACCATCTTTACCGAGCGACAGTCGTTGTGCTTCTAACCTGGTTAGTTCAACTTTCGCTATACGACGGTTTTCTTCGATGCTTGGTAGGGCTCGAACAACAACGTGTTTGTTCTGGGACATAGACAATGTTTGAAAGTGCATTAAATTTGTTTATCTTAGACATACTGTGGTTGGCATAGCATGTGGCCTATAGCAGGAAGGCTCTATCTTTTACTTACACTGATGAAATATTTTCTTAACAAGTTCAGCCAAAAGTTTTCATCCATTTCTTTCAACTTGGTCAGTTGGCGGTTTACATTCAGACGGGTTTCGAACTACAATAGAGATAAAATTAGTAATTTTTTTTTATAGCACGACATTTTCTTAGTTGGATAAGGCCTCCCTTCGAGGAGAGTTATTGTGACGGAAAGACGGTACATTATAGATCGGTGGTCAACCGTTCTTAATACCGTGGGTTTCCTCGTGCTACTGCACCCTCGTAGAATTGTTTAACTTAATTAAATTGTGTAAATGTAAAATGTTGTATAAACACGTATTAGTGTAAACACGAGATGTGTGTAGATCGAAGGCTACTTACTTCTTTGTCATCAGACCCGTACAAAACATCTCCTATAACATGAAAAGCGATATCATCATGAGGATTCGATTCCAAGCTGCTTAATGCTTCCAGCCTATACCTTTCGATGACATTCTTCAACCGCTGCATATCTAACTTTTCGTCCCCCTTCTCTATCGTTTGCAAGAGCAGTGTTAGTTTAGGAAATATGTTATCTTCCTTGCCAAGTGGAACATTTTCGAACGAAATGTACAGTAAAGAGACGGAGTTTTCAACTATACTGTAACCAACACGACTGGCATCGGGGTCACAATTTTCGATGAATTCTCGTTGGACTGGACTGCTGGACGTATCCGTGAGGTAGCGCAATAGCACCGAACATGCAGTCAAAGTCTCATATTCGGTCGTTGCCATAGGCCCCCTCCAAGCGACGTTTACCAAACCGCAATCTTCTTCGTCGGCCGGATACAGTATTTTGATATCTTTCGACTCGGCAAGTGGTTCGACTGGAGTTTGCCATGGCTTGGTGAACGATGGTAACTTGCCCTTAGACATAATTTTCTGCTCGATTGGTGCTAACGCCTTGAAAATATCATCCGGTTTTATTTGGCCGGTGATGATGATATACAAGTTATCTGGACGATAGAACGACGCATGGTAGGCTCGGACCTTCTCATTGGTCGTGGTTGTCCGCAGGTTACTCAGGATACCTCCAGTTTCAGCACTATAACCACAGTTCGGATACACTGCGCGAACCATTTCCAAATTTACTCTGGACTCGCCTGTGTTCTCTCGACCCTGCATTTCACAATAAACCACCCCACCGTCTTCGCCTTCTCCAGTTATGTGGTGAACTTCGGTAGTGAAACCCGAGTCAGTAAGGGTTGGGTAAAGAATGTGATCCAAGTATATCGGTAGCAGAGCAAGGAATCCTTCACTTCCAGCTGTCGTCATCGTATAGCATGTGTGGTCTCTATCGGTCCAAGCATTGGTACCAGATGCAAGGCAACGGTTAGCGACCAGGTCAAGAATACCTTTGTAAGGATACTTTTCGGACCCTAGGAAAATTAAATGTTCCAGTGTGTGCGGCAAACCATTGTCATCGTTCGCTTCGGTGGCTAGTGTAAAATAACCATTCACCACTGGCCCTTCCACTTCTCCAACAATCACGGTCAGCCCGGTGGTTTCCGAACGATACTTATGAACCGAGATAACCTCATTTGCCTTCACTGTGATCAGGTGGTTAAAACCCATATTGATCCAATAATGTTGCGAGAACAGTTGAAAGTAAATAGACGAACTCCTTTCCCGATTCGCTGTCTGAAAGACACTGAGAAGAACGCTTTAATTTATATTTTAAATGAAATAATACAGCACACTCGTCTAGTTACAATTGCGTACCAGAGGCTGGTTGTAAAATTGTCAGCACTATAATGATGAAATGTCAAAAAACAATATCAAGGTGGATCTACAAACGAGGTGGGTTCATTCCCAACCAGGAAAATCTGTCAAAAACATAGACGAGGGCGAGTAGAAGCACATTTCCCGCTGCAAGCGGACCGTCAATGTTTGAATGTGTGCATGGAACGGCAACGAATTCAGTGCAGTTCCAGTTCGGCGTCGCATCAGAGCGGATGGTTAGCAGTGCACGAGGTTCCTGAAAGGGTTAGCTGAAAAGTAAGGTTATCTTAGGCACGGCCGCGTGGTGTCGCCGAGCTGGAGCTCAAGTCAGAGAAATCCTAGCCGACGCACATCTCGTGCTGTTTGAGTAATCAAGCGGATCACGAGTTTCGTGCGATCTGACAAACGGAAGGAAATATTCCTTTCTTTTATGTTTTTGGGTTTAAAAGCTCTTTATTTTCTACTTAGACTCTTAGACAATAAAACATATTAAAATTATGGAACCCGTTGCGCTACACACGTCCGAACGCACCGGAGGTCAGGTAGCCAGAGAGCGAGGCCAACGCTTCGGCCCCGTCAGCTACGGCGATCCCTTTGTGATCCCGATCGTGGCATCACCCGAAGATGGAACTCATCTACGGAGAGCCCGGGTTCACGCTGCATCTTACTGGCGTATAACATCTCCCCCCTTTAAATTTGTCCGGTACAAGTCAAACCTACTAGGAACTTTTCTCCTACGAGAAGAGCGTCGTGGCTGCTGTACCGGTAACGGCTTTGGACCGGCAAATCTGGGTCTACCAGGAATCCTGCTGACGTGGGGATGCGATGAAGAAGATGCAGGTTCTGTTGCAAGAACGGGAACTGACGAAGATGCAGTCGGTGACGCTGACGATGACGCAGACGCTGGAACTAACGATGACACACCTGGTGCAGTAACTTGGACAGACGGTGACGATAGCGCACATTGTTGCGAAGACGATGATGCGGACGTTGACGATGAATTAGCCGTTGGTGTAGGACCTTTAGCGTGTAATGGTGGTATGTGCCATTCATCTAGTAAAATCTCTAAAGGCAACTGTTGTGGCTTTGTTGCAATAGGCGCGTCTCTAGTGCTGTGGGCGCGCTTCCGCATCTGATTGATATGCCGCCGAATGTTTCTGTTGTCTTCCGTGATCACTTCATACATAACTCTACCATGCCGATTCACTACTGTTCCAGCGATCCAGTTCCAGTTGTTACCAGAATACATTTTGACATATACTGGATCTGCGGGACGGAATTGTCTGGCAATTTCAGAAGATGGGTGCACTTTTACCGGAGAGGGCGGAGGCTTCAGTAACTCCAACGATGTTCGCAGCTTCCTTCCAAACATAACTTCGCCCGGAGTCCTTGAATGTAGACACGAATTGGGCGTGGAACGATACGTTACTAAGAAGGTGTCCAGTGCTTCCTTCATAGGACATCCTTCCCTTGAAATTTTCCTCACCGCTCGCTTAAAAGTGTCCACGAACCTCTCGGCCTGTCCGTTGGACTGTGGGTGATAAGGAGGCGTTCTGACGTGTTCTATTCCTTGTTGCATGCAGAAGTTTTGGAACTCAATACTGCTGAATTGCGTTCCATTATCGGAAACCAATGTTGTCGGGGCTCCAAACCGAGCAAAAATGCTTCGTAATAAATCAATAGTAACTGTCGACGTTGTGGTTGTCGTCCGAATGATTTCTGGCCATTTTGTGTACGAGTCCACCACCACCAGGAAGTACTCACCGTTCACTGGCCCTGCGTAATCAACGTGGACACGTTGCCACGGAGCAGTAGACTCTGGCCAGGGAGATGGATTGGAACGTGGAGCTGATTTGGCTTCCTGTTGACATGGCTGGCATGTATTGACCCACTCCTCAATGTCGCGGTCCATGGAGGGCCAATAAAAGTAGCTTCGTGCTAACGCTTTCATTCTCACTATGCCAGGGTGTCCGCGATGTATTTGACGAAGGCATTTTTGCTGCAGCTTCCGCGGAATCACCACTCTTTCTCCAAACAAGAGGCATCCGTCTACGGTTGTTAATGCCTCTTTCCTAGCATGAAGTCGTGACATCTCACCTTCATACGAACCACTCGGCCATCCAGTCTGTACGTATTGGTATGTCTTTTTTTAGAATACGGTCTGTTTTTGTTTCCTTTGCAACGTCGTGAAAGGTTAGTGGAATAGTTTCTAACGCTTTGACTGCTGTTTCTTTTATCTCTCTTTCCATAACTATGCTTGCTATCACGCAGTCTTCATCGGGCTTGTCGTGAGTATTTATGAGCCGCGATAGTAGATCAGCGTTTCCGAAGTTTTCGGAACGCACGTATTCAATGGTGAAATCGTAAGACAGTAAAGCGAGAGCGAATCGTTGCAACCGGTTCGCTGTGTGGACCGGAATGCCGGTTTTTGAGCCGAAAATTCTAAGTAGCGGCTGATGATCGGTTTGTAAATGGAAATGCCGGCCGAATATCATTTTGTGGAACTTCTTTACTGCGAATATTATTGCCAAGGCTTCGCGATCGATTTGGCTGTAGGCCTGCTCAGCCTTAGTTAGTGCTCTTGCTGCATGCTGCACCACCCGAACTGAACCGTCGCTATATACGTGGCTTAGCGTCGCACCAACACCCACCGAGGAAGCGTCGGCGGAAACCACGATTTTCTGTCTCGGGTCGTAATGAGCAAGTAGCAAGTTGGATGCCAATACGTCCTTGAATTTTTTAAAAGCTTGTTTGCACTGGCTTGTCCAACAAAAGGGTTTGTCTGCCTTTAAAAGTTCGTCCAAAGGATAGCGCAGTTTCCTCATGTTGGGAACGAACTTGCCATAGTAGTTAATGGCCCCTAGAAAGGCACGGACATCTGTGATGTTAGCAGGCTCTGGAAGACGGCGGATGACTTCGATTTTCTCTGGGCTAGGGCGTAGGCCGTCTTTGTCGATGATGTGTCCCAGGTACTGTATCTGCCGTGTACGAAAAACGCATTTTTCCTGACGTACGGTTAATCCATATTCTTGCATGCGTTTCAGGACCTTGGTTACGGCGGCATCATGTTCCTGCACAGTTGCTGCGCCGATTACTATATCGTCCAAATAACCGGAAACGCCTGTTAAGCCAGCCAGCATGGTGTCCATTAGCTGCTGGAAAGCGGCTGGCGCGATTTTGATTCCTGGCGGCAACCGATTATAAGTATATAAGCCGCGATGCGTGTTGATGGTCAGCATCGAGCGATATTGGGGTGCAATCTCCACTTGTAGGAAGGCATCTGACAAGTCGATCTTACTGAAAATGGTGCAGTTTGCCAACCGTGCGAAAATGTCCTCCGGCAGGGGTAAAGGATACTCGTAGGGCTGTAGTGCTGAGTTTAGCCCTGTACTGTAATCCCCGCAAATGCGAACTTGGCCGTTTCCCTTTCGAACCACCACTACCGGGGCTGCCCAATCGGATGATGTTACCGGGGTGATGACTTTTAGCTGCTCTAGTCGGTCGAGCTCGCGATTGACCGTGTCCTGAAGAGCGTACGCCACCGGTCGTTTGGGCCTAAAAACAGGAGCACAATTAGTATTTGGAACTATTGGTATATTTGCCCGAGTGCACAATCCTGTGCCGTTGAAGACTTTTGGAAACCGCTCGTGAAAGTTTCCGGACGAAACCGCCGACACTGCCAGGCTGCGGCAAAACTTGTCCATTGGCAGCGTCCATAAGTCCAAGGCATCCACGAGATCGGTTCCCAGGAGAAGAAGTCCGGCGTTTGCTACTCGTATTGTAGCCTCTGTAGATCGGTGTCCCATGCTGACTGTGCATGAGAACTCGCCGTCGAGATGCACGTTGCCCCCGGACGCAGATCGGGCGATGACAGATGGTGGAGCCAGATGAGGGCTACCAAGCTGCGTCCAGGCCGTCCGGTCGATGACGGTGATATCTGACGCTGTGTCGAGCTGCATCTCGAAACCGACACCATTGATGATGACTGCTGCGAAGCGACGCCGTTTTTGGACACTACGGACATCGACTGTGACCACCCGGATTGCTGTACGCCGCTTCCCATGGTGCTTTCCGGAATGGCGTCGGAAACGTTTCGGCTTGCAGAATCCGGTTTTATGACCGACCTTGTGGCAGGCGCCACACTTATTGGAACGGAAAGGACAGTCGCGGACCCAATGAAGCTCTCCGCAGAGCCAACACGCCGTTTTGGGTCCCGATTCCGTTGTAGGCCGCCGAAAACGTTGGTTAGCTGGTTTTCCACTTTGCACGGCAAGAACGCGATCGTGTGCGGGCGCTTCGATCCTGGCGCTGTCTTCCTTCAGCGTTACAATGCGGTTGCACTCTTCAGATAGTTGTTGCAGAGTGATTTCCGGGTGCTGCTCGATCCGTGCCAGAAGCTTTACACGGATGTCCCGGTCTTCTTCATCCTTCAGGCCGCTCACCAGCATAAGGCACTTAAATTGTTCCTCTGTCATGGCCGATAGCTCAGCATCCACACATGCCTTGTTGACCCGACAGGCGAAACCGAGTAAGTCCTCCCCTCGAGCTTTTGATGTATTGAAACATCTATGACGCTTGCTCAAAAGGGATTCCTTACTGCCGAATAGTCCCTTAAGTGTGGTTATGGTCTCGGCGAAGGTGAGGTCGCGGGAAGCGCGAGGGAGTATGAAACTAGTGAAGCGATTATGTTCGGCGGTGCCCAGCTTCCTCCCCAAAAGACGCACTTTTGCTGAATCGCTTAAACGGCAAGCGTCGCGATCGAAAAGGTCTTCGTAGCGGTCGTACCACGCTCCGAAAGTGATACCCGCCTCCGCGTCGTGATGGAATTCGGTGATGCTCTCCGCGAGTGCGTTCAAAATTATCTCCGGATCATTCGGCTCACGTTGGCTATCCGCTTGCTTTGCCATTGGCACTTGTTGTAGCATATTGGCCATCCATTGTTGCTGCTGAGATATTTGTTGCTGCAACAATTGCATCATTTGCAATATTACTCCGTTATCGCTGCTTGGGGACCCCGACGCGAGCTGTGGGAGCGATGGCGGCGCTGATGGATTTTGCGATGGCGCCGGGTGATGATGCTGCTCGGGCGTTGCCTCCGGGAGCGTATGCGGCATCGTGCCGTTTGGTGATGGCTGAAGCACGGACGATGCGGATGCGAACATTCCGGAGGATCTGCGCTGTTCGTCCGTGTGTTGTTCTGCTGCGTTGTTCATGTTCAGCGACGATCGTCTTTTTTTTTTTTAACACTTTCACGACACACGTTAAAAAAAAAAAATAAATAGTTCAATAAATAATCAACCGTTCACGAACACTAAACACGCTTAAACGGGGTTCAATCCACTACTATCCTCGTCGCCACTTTTATGTTTTTGGGTTTAAAAGCTCTTTATTTTCTACTTAGACTCTTAGACAATAAAACATATTAAAATTATGGAACCCGTTGCGCTACACACGTCCGAACGCACCGGAGGTCAGGTAGCCAGAGAGCGAGGCCAACGCTTCGGCCCCGTCAGCTACGGCGATCCCTTTGTGATCCCGATCGTGGCATCACCCGAAGATGGAACTCATCTACGGAGAGCCCGGGTTCACGCTGCATCTTACTGGCGTATAACACTTTCGTTACGGCGGGTGACCAGCCGTTTTTTGACTGCGCACTAGCGTGGTTGGCTAGCAGTGCTCCTGGCCGCATGGTGGCAGTCAAAAGGCGACGCCTACAGAAAATCGAAAACCACAGAAAATCAGGACATATGGCCTTTAGTTGCCAGTCCTTAACCTAAAGAGGTCTATGTCTCCAGGTTAGCTTGCGAAGGCCCAGGAAGCTGGATTCAATAGCCGTACTGGAGTAAATCCTCGACGAAGTGAAGAAGAAGAAGAACGAATTCAGTGCAAGAGGAGCTTTCATTATGGGCATTACACTCCTTCTTCTTCACTTCGGCGAGGATTTACGGCTATTGAATCCAGCTTCCTGGGCCTTCGCAAGCTAACCTGGAGACATAGACCTCTATTGGTTTAGGACTGGCAACTAAAGGCCATATGTCTGGTTTTCTGTGGTTTTCGATTTTCTGTAGGCGTCGCCTTTTGACTGCCACCATGCGGCCAGGAGCACTGCTAGCCAGCCACGCTAGTGCGCAGTCAAAATGCGGCTGTTCACCCGTCGTGACGAAAGGAATATATCCTTCCGTTTGTCAGATCGCACGAAACTCGTGATCCGCTTGATTACTCAAACAGCACGAGATGTGCGTCGGCTAGGATTTCTCTGACTTGAGCTCCAGCTCGGCGACATCACGCGGTCGTGCCTAAGTTAACCTTACTTTTAGTTAACCTACTGCTACCGTGACGAATAACCATGTTGAATGGATATGTAATTCAATGTATATTTATTGAAATAAACGAATATGTGTATTGAAATTATGAATTTATTGTTTACCGCGTGACTACATTAGGCGTACCATACCAAAAACTTGGTACGGTCGAGCTCAAGCGTACCATACCAAATGCAACCCAGCACTTCTGGGTTGGCTGGTTTGACACTTGGAGCGTACCAGTTTTTTGGTATGGTACGCCTAATGTAGTCACGCGGTTACATAAATTGAATACAGGTGAACGTCGATTATCCGGGGGTGTCGGGACCGAGAGGTCCACGGATAACCGAATTCCACGGATAATCGAACATATACTAAAATACGTTTATAATACCTGGTTTGAGTCTCGGCTAGTTCACTTTTGACCAGTTCCAGTAAGTTGATTAATCATAAAAAATGTTTGAATTAGGCAGCGCTCTGTGAACAGTCCAACAAACACGACAAACACGACAATGTTCGAAGGGTGCTCTGCGACTTGTCGTGAAGAACTGTCACTCTTCCAGCAGCAAGGTAGCAGAATAAACAAGGTATATACTGTTTCTCCGTGGGATACAGCCCTGCACGACAAAATCAAACTGTTTTGTTCTGTGTCGTGTTTGTCTGACATGTTCGATGCAGGTTGACAGAGCACCTCCATATGATTGCATGGATTTGATCGTTTTTTTTTTGTCGTGTTTGTCGTGTTTGTCTTGTTCGATAGCTCACAGAGCGCTGCCTTATTTTCCTATGGTATTTTTATTGCTATTTTCGATCCGATAAAATTTATTTGACACATTATTGCTACAAAATGTTGTGAACCAACCTAATATTCATGGAAACATGTTAGCCCGGTTGTGCAGTTGTCAGTTGCAAGACCCCCGGATAATCCGCCCACCGGTTAATCCGGCCCCGGATAATCGACGTCCGACTGTATATAAAAAAATGACCGCCTCTACTGCTTATGTGTGCGTGAAGCAGGTGTGTACATGTGTGCGTGCACTCATTGGCTAGGATTGACGGTCTTTCGTGCTTCCGTTAGACCCAAGATAAATACACACTATATAAGGTAGCGGAATGTAGAGCATTTTGACGTCTACACTGCAAAAAATCGAAAAATAGCTTTTGACAGTATGCTGATACTAAAATTTGGCGGGAATCGCCCTTAGAATATTAAACAAACAACAACGCTCGAGAACCAAACAAACCGATTCTTCAATAGCTTTTGTTTTGTTCGCATGGAAAATGTTTAAGAAGCCGTCGGCCGAAGTGGGTCACCGATTTTTCGACGAAATGTATCGAAGTTTCACCTCACGTACCTTCTTGTTACTCTTCTTCTTCTTCTTCTTTCGCTATGCGAGTCGGGGTATATCCTCCTACGCTAAGTCGAACGTTTGTTCCCTTACTCGTAATCAGAGGCGTACCGACTCTGTCCGAACTCCTATGAAGGGGCTCGTCCTTTAGGACCGGCTATAAAAGCCATATGTCCACCCAACGTCCACGGGAGGGATAATTCCTTCCGTTGTCAGGACACAAGAACTCGTGGTCCGCTTGATTGACTCAAACAGCACGAGATGTGCGGCAGCTAGGATTTGTCTGACCTGAGCTCCAGCTCGGCGTGACCACGCGGTCGTGCCGCAAGCTAACCTTACTTTTCCGCTAACCCTTTCAGGAAACTTGCGCACTGCTAACCTCCACTCTGATTCACTACCGAACTGGAACTGAGGCATGCCCGGTTCCAATTTTCTTTCGACTGGCATTTATATGTCAAAGTGGCGATTTGTTTACTTTTTGCTTTGTTGTTTGCAACGGATTTTGTTCGTTACTCTAGGATGAACAATACGCTAAATTCAAACATGAAAATGATCAAATAACTGCAAAAGCCATTTTGTGGAATTTTGCGTTATTACACGAGCGGTCATCATTTACATGTCAAACGCCCTGCCAGAGCCTACTTTGACAGTAAAAGGATGACCGGTTGACAAAAATTCAAATTTTTTGCAGCTGTCATGTAGTACCAGCAAGTTTTTCCATGGCAGATTGCTGGGACTCTTGCTGGAACTACATAGTACCAGCAACAATGTCAATTTCTGTCAACCGGGTGGAAAAATATGACAGATACATTCCTCGTCTAATAAGGGTATAAAGTAGTGATGAGAATAACAACTCTTTTTAGAGATTTGAATCAGAGTGAATAATCATAACGATGATTCGAATCTTTAAGTCACTCTTTTGTGATTTAAAACGTGAAAAATGACTTATTAACCTTCGAGGTGATTTGAAATCTTAACTGGGATTCGAATCCCAAAAGAATGAACGAGTGGGTTAAAGAGTCACTAGTCGCCATTGCGATTCGAATCCCAAGTTGTGATTCGAATCCCAAGTTGTGTTTCGAATCCCAAGTTGTGATTCGAATCCCAGTTTGGGAATCACTATATGGGATTCGAAACCCAAAAGAATGAACGAGTTGCTAAAAGAGTCGCTAGTCGCCCATGTAGTGATCCAAAACTGGGATTCGAATCACAACTTGGGATTCGAATCACAACTTGGGATTTGAATCTCTATGGCGACTAGCGACTCTTTTACCAACTCGTTCATTCTTTTGGGATTCGAATCCCAGTTAAGGGTTCAAATCAAAGGGAGTCACAAAAACTATATGTTAGGATTTAAATCGTTCATTCAATATTAAGATTCGAATCACTCACTCATTCTCACTCAGAGCGCACATCACTAGTATAAAGAGACATGTTTCCGGACGGCAATGTATTAATGCTAATTAGCACTTTGGAAAAGAGTAGAATGACCAAAAAAAGCGGAATGAACAAACAGTTAGACTAATGATTTGATAAGGTTTAGGTTTCCAAAACAAACAAATCGAATGAAAACATGAATACGTGCTTATAGTTTCCAAAAGCTGAATTTGATAGTTTGTCGGAGACAATGAAACTTTGTCGATGCGGAACTCGACGTATAGCGTTCCAACACTTTCCATTAAACCTAAACTTTCTCTAACAAGCACCGTATATCTTTTGTAGACGAACTTAGTACTGAACAAGTTTCCAACAATATTTTACTTTGTTTACCACAACACCATGCTGCTAGACGAGAATGCAACCTTTTACAATGCCTATGATAAAACTTAAATTTAGTATATAAAGAGTTTAGTCAGTATTTAAGGTCCTCAAATACGCGCAAGTAAAATGAAGTAACTCAAGTATTCACACCTCTCTTTAAATTCAGCTGAAAAGCATTGATGTTACCCATTATTTTTAAGCTATATTTAGCAAGGGTCAATGTCCCTAGGGTATGATAAGAACGTAATCGGAATTTGAGGTTAGACGAATATATTTTAGAAAGGTTCGTTGTGTCCGCTACGTCCACTCCATAATCCAGAACTGGGAAATCCTTCGCTCGGCAGTGTCGTGGATTGCACACAATACCAAACATGTTGAGACATTTGATTCATTCATATAGAGCATAAAATAAACGAAATTCTAGTCGATTCTCCCACATCAATGATCTCGAAGTATTCTAAAGTATCCGCATTTCTCAATATGAAATAAGCATATCCTTAGCTAATAAGTAGTGTAATGTATAGCTCTTATTTAATATGAAAGCGTTGATAATACCATCGTACCGTGATTGATTAAACCGTTCCTTCTTGTACCAAAACAGAAGCTAAAAATAGGAAACAAATAAAAAACTATAATATAAGATCTTCGATGTGATCTACACAAAAATTGATTATTACCTATTCGAATCGAAACGCAAAGCGCTAAGAAGGCGAATAGATTTTGTTGGACAGCTAGTCGCACTTTGCGTTTTTCCTCTGCGGCATCCGTCGGAGGAAGTCCGTGCATACGAAACATGATTTTACGCAACTAGTTTTACTTTTCAGTTTTACACAAGTAGTGTAAAAAACGTTTTGTTAAACAGAGCACGCGACGAGATGCGAATCTTTTTTTTTCTATAAGATGACAGGATGGCCAAAGAATATGAAATACAAGGAATAGTTGTTTGCATAGCAATTTGACATTACATCAAGATTACTAGAACTAGAGGTTGGATCACACAGCTTTTCATGTCTCTTTACCTTGTTGGTAATGATGACCAAAATACAAGGTGTATAAATTATCCCACCAACATTTCGCTATGGAAAAAGACCGCTGCTTTTCTGTGAAGTATTCGGCTACTTTTCCTATTAAACCCAAGGGGATTTTTGAAATATTTCCTGCGCCTGGTCCGACCCGTTTCCGCGTCGAAAACGGGTCGGTCCAGGGCACGATGCGCAGTAAATTTCGACCCGATTTGACAGCGATGTTGACGGGCTGTCAGATTCAAATTTGACCGCGTGACTACATTAAGCAACCCGTAGACTTTGCGAACTTGTACGTGCGAACAATTTGACAACCTGGCATTGCCTATGTTAAGGAAAGGAAAGGAAGATTTCCTCTTATATCTTCCTTTCCTTTCCTTTACATAGGCAATGCCTGGTTGTCAAATTGTTCGCGCGTACAAGTTCGCAACGTCTACGGGTTGCTTTAGGCGTACCATACCAAAAAACTGGTACGCTCCTAGTGTCAAAAACCGATTTTTCTGTCAGAATCGAGCGATGCAAGTGTAGGCTGAGTGAGGGTATTTTGGCCCACGTATGTAATTTTGGCCCACTAGAAAGTAGATCAATTATTTCAATGATTTCAAATAAAAATGCCCCCTGTAACGTCCGGATCGAACGCCGGCCGTCGAATTATAGAAACCTTACGATTATGAACCTTGTAAACCTATATGAACCTTGTAAATCGCGTATCCGGTCAATTGACATGTGTCAATTGACCGCATGGTAATGAAGTATCACTCTCTAATAAAACACACTTCATCATTGACCGCCGACGAGGTCGGACGTGCCCTAGTTGTTCGTTTTAACTGTTGGCTTTGCCGTTGTAATGTGCTTATAATCTCCGTACGTGGAGCCTTATTACTTTCTGTACTTATAATCTCCGTACGTGGAGCCTTATTGCTTATTTGTGCTTAATCTCCCTGTGTGGAGCCTTTTACTTATTTGCATCTCTTACCTCCGTACGTGGAGCCTTTCGATTATTACATCTCTACCATTAATGGCCGTTAGCCTTCCGGCCATTAAACGGAAAAAATTGTAATAAAATGTTCTACGTATTGCGCTTGCTCCATTTATATATGGCAACTGACTAAAAAAAATTGTCCAATCGAATGGTCTAGTGGTTAGGAGCGCTGAACACGAAATATGCAGTTGATGGTTTGATACACATGCAGGTATGTAATAAAAATCTACTAATACATATATGAAAATTTACATGCTTTCAGAAAAGGAAACTCTACAACAACACGTAGCAAGCAGAGCAATGACGAAGGACAGAGACGTGGGTGTTCGAAAAAAGGAGGGACAATTTTTTATTTCGAATTTTCAAAATCCCCACTTTTTTACCTATGCGGTCTTTTAACCGTGTTATTTAGACGTCTTTTAACGGTCTTTTAATCTATTAAAAGACCACTAAAAGACGTCTTTTAAAGTGACGTTTGCAGCTTGGGAACCCAAGGAGAACCCTGCTGCACTTGCCTACCAAAGGTATCCATGCCTACCTAAAAGAACCTTGCCAAGTGTATTTTTGGTAGGCATGGACACCTCATAACCTACCAATAATTTGTTTTGGGAGGCACCGCAGTGGAAAGAGGTACTGGCTGTCAAACCTTTGTTTGTTTACTGTTTACTGTGCAAGTCTGGCCAACTAGCTGCGAGTTAAGAATAACGCTTTCGCGGGTTTGGGTGTCGGAATCGGAGTGAAGTTTATTAAACAATGTGTTAAACAACATCATGAAACATGGTAGGAAAAGGGCAGGAAAGGAAACAGGATGAGACGATGACCCTTAGCGACAGGCGCCGAAACTGCAACTCAGTGTTAATAGTTGGTCGGTGTCGGTTGGACATCACGGCGATCATCGGTTGTTACCGGGTGTAACATAGCATCGGTGGCCCGTGTCCGATAGCAGCGCTTGGATCGACCGACTCGGGGTGGTTAACTCGCACCAGACAGTAAGTACGTGTGTAAGAACCCACAGCAGAGAGTTCTTACTGATGATGATTTGTCCGCACTTTTCACACATTTCAGTGTCTCGACAAGGAGGAAGAAGCGGCTTGAAATAAACATGAATGCATTCTACGTGTTTTCAATGGGCATGACGGAGTGGTGCTGCACATCGTACATCGAAGGAGCCTGCTACGATCCGTGGTCACTGTTTGCCAGCACGAACCAGAGGAGGCGTCGGACGATTTCTGAACATTTCCCCTGATTGCCTTCCGAACCGGACGATATGTATATTATATTATCGTTGTATCAAAATAATAAAACAATCAAAAATATGTTCCTCCATGAAAATAATTATTTTGGGAAAGAAAAGATATCCTGAACCCAGCTCATATAATCTACTACGAATGAGTATACGTTTTTTACGCGTATAGCCAGAAATAGGTGTTATAAACACGTTGCACAGTCACGTTGTCAAAACAGTTCTCTTTTGCGGTGTCCCGCAAGTATCAAGAGAATTGTTTTACCCTTCTTTTCAGAAGTGTTTTACATCCAAAATTGCATAGGAAATCTGCTGCAAAAGAAGGTGTAAAACACTTCTGAAAAGAAGAGCGATCAGGTCTCAAGAGAATTCTTTTACATCAAAATGACGCCAAAATTTCTCGTTGGGAAGTGTCCTGTTGGGGAATACTCGCGTGACAGACGACGACGCACTCGGTCGGGTTCACCTTCGCGCCCGGTCGGATAACCGCCTCGTTACAATCTGTTTGAATTTGAATGTGGTATTGAAGTTGAGTTTTGCTTACAGAGGTAAGTGGAAATCAATGTTTCATCATCACAACCAACAACAATTCGTAAGCAGATGGCAATGAGTGCAAAAAATACGTTTAATGTTTTCTTATTCAATCAGCGCGATTTGTTCTAAATGAACCAACCTTCTTTTTAACGGCGGACGATTAACGAATCGTTACTATGGCTATCGTACGATCGCATTATTTAACGTAGCTGGGGCCGAGTTAGATATTGAATGTGGCTTTGCAGAACGGTAATGTTTTGCCATGCCATTAATGATGCCAATATAGAGCGCAACTTGTCAGATGAAACCTGCTACTTGTTATTGTTTTGATGAGACTTTGGAATAAAAACCCGGGAAATGCTGTAAATAGATTCGGATCAAGTCAGAACCCAAACAAATCCCAATCGAATCAAATCTTTCAATCCATCATATGGGATTCGAATCTTTGGAATCCGTCTACGGATCGTATCTTCGGGTCTTCCGATCCGTATTCTGCCAACACTAGTAATCAGGAATTCTCGGCCTTTGAGGTAAAGGATCAGTTTTGTCTTTCATGACCACCGGTTCGCTTGTACAACTTTGGCGAATTTGGCGATAAGACATACTGTAGGTTACCTACTGAACATACATTGCTGCAAATGATTTCAAAACTGTTTCATAACAATGTGCGTCTTATCAGACGGCACATAGCGACTGCTACCGGCCCCAAGAGGAATTCATTTCTGATAAGGTAAACACTGGATTGATGATGCGCTGCATTTATCATGTTATGTATCATGTATGAATTTTGTAAATTTGCGCATTTTGTAGAATCGTTGGCAGTTCAGCATTTGTTGGAGGAAGCGTCTTGATAGCATACCAATGGATGAACCAAAAACGGGTGCACATGCTATCTGGTTCTGTAAATAAATTGGCCTCGGTAACTCGCTATATGGCTGAGCCAATAACTGATCGAAAGGTCCTTGATGCAAACCGGAACGATATGAAATGTCGAATGGAGGAGTTGGTAATGAAAATACAGCATGATTTTTGTCGTTCGCTCGAAGCAGAAGAGAACTTTGACAAAAAGTTTGTCGTTGATCGGTGGCAACGCAGTGAAGGGGGAGGCGGCATCACCTGCGTCCTACAAGATGGAGATGTGTTCGAGAAAGCCGGCGTTAACATTTCGGTCGTGCATGGCAACCTTCCTAAAGGAGCGATTCAGCAGATGCGGTCCCGTGGCAAGCAACTTGCTGATGGTGATCTTCCATTCTTCGCTGTAGGCGTTAGCGCCGTAATACATCCACGAAACCCAATGATACCAACCATACATTTCAACTATCGATACTTCGAGGTTACTGATTCAACAGGGGAAAAGCAATGGTGGTTTGGAGGTGGCACAGACCTCACTCCGTACTATTTAAATGAGGACGACGCAAAACATTTCCATCGGACTCTCAAAGAAGCGTGCGATCCGCATGATAAATCATATTATCCGAAATTCAAGGAGTGGTGCGATAAATATTTTTTCATCCCTCATCGCAACGAAAGTCGTGGAGTAGGAGGGATTTTCTTCGACGATTTGGACGGACCGGATGCAAAGCAGGCGTTTGATTTCGTGTCGTCTTGCGCCCACTCCGTAATTCCTTCATACTTGCCTCTGGTTCAACGACATAAAAACGATACCTATGGTACCAGACAGAGGCAATGGCAGCTTCTGCGTCGCGGTCGATACGTGGAGTTTAACCTCATCTACGACAGAGGCACAAAGTTTGGTCTGTACACACCCGGAGCGAGATACGAAAGTATTCTCATGTCCCTGCCTCTCCAAGCGGTAAATATCATGCTTGCTATTTTCGAACTATTCAATAACAAAATTTATGTTCTTATTTGTAGAAATGGGAATACATGAACATTCCAGAACAAGGGAGTGAAGAAGCAGTGATTATTGAAGTTCTCAAAAAGCCGAAGAATTGGTTGAATTTGTAGCACTGGACAGCAGTTTCTTTTTCTTATTTTTTTGTTATTGTAATATTTTTTATGTGAAATATATTCTTGTTATGCACTAACACAAGGAATAAACACAATACGTTGTTGCATAAATTTGAAAGTAAGGCATATCGATAAACATTGTTTTGAATCCGTAGGGAATCATCATTGACCCCGCGTCCACACGGCATCGTAGCGTAGCGATTTTGACACTTCGTCGTAGTGTAAATGTTGGTCGAGAGGCTTTACCCACGGCCATAAAAAATAGTTGAGACTACGACGTAGTGTCAAAATCGCTACGCTACGATGCCGTGTGGACGCGGGGTGAAATTAATTTATTTTCGTAAAATGTCGCTGTTATCACCGCCCTTGTGGTTTTAACATTGTGGACATGCTAATAATTAAAAATAATAAAAATAACTTGAAATAAAGGCTACCCCTAATATGTAATGTATGGTCTAGAACGGTAGGGCGTTGTAGATGTGACGGGTGAAATTTTTACAATATTTTGGAAAACACCTTCAAGCAAAGACAATTAACAGACAGGTCGCAGCATACCATGTAACGAGCCGAAAACCGTGGGAAAATTTTTGACAGTTGGTTAACATTTTGTTTACTTCTCACGAACAGCGAAGAAAGTGGGGTAAAACTGCAAATTTGGTATGTTTCATCAACAGAACAAAGAGTTGAGCGTTCGAAATATGTTCTGGAGGAAGGCTCCGTATAAGGCTTATTAATTAAGGCACACACTTAATTTCGGCAATCACAGCGAGCAAAAGGATCCATTTCCCATGATTTCACACAGAAGAGCAGTTTCTATCCGCAAGACCATGGATACTGTGATCTAGAATTACCAACTACCTATTTCGCGAAGATTTTGGCGGAGATCTCCCACAAGTAAGGCAGCGCTCTGTGAGCTATCGAACAAGACAAACGCGACAAACCCGACAAAAAAAAAAGATCAAATCCATGCAACCATATGGAGGTGCTCTGTCAACCTGCATCGAACATGTCAGACAAACACGACACAGAACAAAACAGTTTGATTTTGTCGTGCAGGGCTGTATCCCACTGTGAAACTGTTATACCTTGTGTATTCTGCTGCCTTGCTGCTCTGACATGTTCGATGCAGGTTGACAGAGCACCTCCATATGATTGCATGGATTTGATCGTTTTTTTTTTGTCGTGTTTGTCGTGTTTGTCTTGTTCGATAGCTCACAGAGCGCTGCCTAAGGCATTGCATGGATTTGATCGTTTTTTTTTTGTCGTGTTTGTCGTGTTTGTCTTGTTCGATAGCTCACAGAGCGCTGCCTAAGCTGGAAATTTTTGTAAACACTTTTTTAACCAACTGTCACAACAATGGAGGAGCAAAAATCAGCTATGACCCGACCTGTCTGTTAATTGTCTTTGCCTTCAAGTATTTTTTTTTTTTATGTGGCACGACATCCCCTAGTGGGACAAGGCCTCCCTCCGAAGAGAGTTTGAGTGACCGAAAGACGGTATATTATAGATCGGTGGTCAGCCGTACATAATACCGGAGGGTGCCAGAATCAAAATTCGATCCCACACCTGTGGTGTGGTGTTTCCTCGCGCTACCACTGCGCCATGGGCACCCCCGCCTTCAAGTATCTTCACTGAAAATTTCAAATCGATCCGACATACCTAGACCAGGGATTGGCACACGTTTTTCGAAAAGGGACAGATGATTAAAGAGAAACCAAAGGCGCGGGCCGGATTCTTTAAACGATGCTTCAATGTTTTCAAAGTAATACCCTTTGTAATGGAGAGTTGGACTTTCTAAAAAGCAAAGTTGCAAAAAAAGTGGTAAAAAAATTAAACATTTAAAATGTTATCGATAAACATATAACAGGAACACCTCGTTAAACAATTATCATCTTCATTTTGTCAGTCAAACCTGACATCGTGAACAAATCCTATAAAAATTGGAATGGGTTTTTAGTAAGAAGCACCTAAATATTCTTACGGGCCGTAAAAAATCATTTGGTGGGCCGGATTTGGCCCGCGGGCCGCACTTTGCCGACCCCTACGCTAGACGATGCCAATTGCAAGGTTAATCCCATGCAAAGTGATTACTATCCAGGTGGGTTCATCCCGAACAAATCGCCTTGATTTTTTTAGAAAAATCCCGCAAGGCAATTTGGAGCAAATCGTCCTAAAAAACGTCCTCCGTGACACAAACATCGAGCAGTTTTGTATGGTGTGTAGGACGAGCAGGGCGATTGCTCGAAAAACGTCCTCCATTTGTTTCATCCCCATACAAAAAAGTAGGACGTTTGTTCGCGTGTCGAACGTTTTGAGGACGATATTTCGAGCTGCCTAGCGGGATAAAGGAAAAATTTGACAATTTTTGTTTATGTTTACAACTTGCCAGTTGCTTCCAAAATTCTTTCCGAAAGTGTAAAAATGCCGTATTTATCCTGTTCAACTGTATTTTTTTGCAAAAATACAGGGTTTGACAGGCCAACATACAACTGGGGCAACGTTCCTTCTAAATCGCACCTTCTTTCAAAACAATAACAAAATTGAAGTTCTAACGTCAACTGGGTTATCGATCAGCATCACGCTGTAACTTGACACGGAGGGCGTAACCGATCAGTGTCAAAAAGGAACTTGTCAATGGAATGAGCGTTCTAGACAAGGCAGAAAATCATCACGCTTCTGATGTTTCATATTGTTGTACTTTTTTCATTGGAGTTTACCGCTGTAAATATTTTAAAAATCGCGCGCTTTTTTGTACGTCTGGTTTCACATACCTGGTGAATTTTACATATCTCAAGGAACTCGTTGAATTCGTTCTCACCCTCCATTGTTCAATACACAATGTAATTTCTCACTTGAATCTTCACAAGACACTTTTGCTACACTTTGTAATTCACCAGGTATGTGAAACCAAACGTACAAAAAAGCGCGCGATTTTTAAAATATTTACAGCGGTAAACTCCAATGAAAAAAGTACAACAATATGAAACATCAGAAGCGTGATGATTTTCTGCCTTGTCTAGAACGCTCATTCCATTGACAAGTTCCTTTTTGACACTGATCGGTTACGCCCTCCGTGTCAAGTTACAGCGTGATCCCGCTAGGCGATTTCGAGTACTTTCCTCCATCCGCAACCACTCCTGACCTATACTTTGGATGTTGTGTACAAGACTCGGCGCATGTTTTCTCCCTTACACGCCCAGGCTATTTTTTGCTATCTTCCTCTTCTGTGTTATGAACGTACCGCTTCGATCCCACATGGTGTATGAAACATGGTAGCTCGTGTCTGTACACTCGTGTGTTTCCTTGTGTTGGTACTAGAATTGCTCGACGATTCGGCGGAAATTTGACAAGTCCAAAGCGCCATTTGTAGTCAAGAGCAAGTCGGACTAACACGGTTGTGCACCAACGGCGCGGACCGAAAGTTTAAGGAGAAAAGAATCATTAAAAGACTACAGTGATTGACGCAAAGTGCTGGGAGTTGTCCCATCATGATGGAAAGTTTTAATATCGGGGTACGAAGGACTTCCAGCTGGCTGTTTGGAAGATCGGCTCGCACTTCGAGATGGCTGATCATTTTGCGGATGGCATGGAACTCCTTCGCGATCTCCGGTGGCCCTGGAGTGCCGGGTTCCTTTAGTGATAAAAGCAACTGTAATTTTTGTACCGTAAGTATTATTAGACTTTAATAATTAAAAGTGTTGAGTGCTGTCTTACCTTGAGTATGCGGCGGACATTTTTGTGTAAAGTGTATGAAACCTCAATCAAAAATTTGAATATTAAATAAATTTTTCATAGTTTTTCGAATTGGAGTCTGACATGTTTATTTTGCGCCACTATCCCGAAAGAAACCACGTATCACAACTACCTACATAAACCTGGGCTGCTCGTTTTCACTCACACACTCTCAAATAGCACAAATTGATGCACGCACACATCCCCATTTGCTTTTTTATTCGACTGCTCGAACGTCCTCCATCGTTCTACCGCGTGCAAGCTCCCATATAAAAACGTCCTCCCTTTACCCAGGCCCGAGGCCTGATGACACAAGTGGAGGACAACTTGCATGCGACCTCGCCTAGCGGGATGCTGATCGATAACCCAGTTGACGTTAGAACTTCAATTTTGTTATTTGAGGGTATTATGATTGGGTGCGCGGAAACGATGAACTTCTCGACGCTGGCCCATACAAAAGGTAAACAACACTTTGAAAAAAGCGAAAAATGGCTGGGCGTCTCGACGATCCAAAACGACGCCACCTGCGTGTCGAGACGATGCGCGGATACGAAACGACGCGCGTCGTTATCGTCGAGCAGTTTCAAGCACCTCCTGGTCGATGGATCTCTATAGACCGTATGTGTCCGAAGCATATGTGGGTTCTATGGATCTTGGTATTTACCAAGAACATGATAATTCAGGATGCACTTTTCATATCAACGTTGTGTTTAGACAAGTCACTTTGATTTATTTAGCCATTTAGCCATAGTATAAAACACACCAATAACTCGATCGTTTTGAAAATTGATTAAAAATCAAAGTGCTCGAAACTTGTTAAAAACTATATATTTATATACCTTGAAATACTTGTATAAATACCCAGGTTGCTATTCGAGCAAATATGCGGAAACTTTCGAGCAATAACGCGGAACTGGATCATAATACCCTCAATTGTTTTGAAAGAAGGTGCGATTTTGAAGGAACGTTGCCCCAGTTGTATGTTGGCCTGTCAAACCCTGTAACTCATGGAATGTGAAAAAATGCGATATGAAGAAGATATCGTAAATTTAACAAACACGTTTCGTGTAGCATTGTAGCAACAAAGTGTTGTGCCAAACATATGTGCCTTTGGATGACCAAACCGCTTTACCCATCTCGTCAAACCTCATTTACTAGATGACTTTGCAACATATCGTATATGGAACTGTGTCCTCAACCCCTGGTCACAGCTTTGCGCAACCGCATGCGGTTACGTTTTTTTCCCATGGGAGAGATCAAGGTGGGTCCTAAGGGAGGTGAGCTCAAAGGCCTGGTCGTGGCAGCCATTTTGAAATTAATTTTTGACAATCGTTCCTGGTTTTGTTTACCTACAAAAGGATAACGACGCGTTAGCAAGCTGCTGGTTCCAGTTGATACGGTTACCGGAAGACTCTGCCCTCATTAGCCACAACTTTACTGAGGACACAGTTCCATCTACGATGCATTGCAAAGTCATCTAGTAAATGAGGTTGGACGAGATGGGTAATGCGGTTAGGTCGTCCAAAGGCACATATGTTAACACTTTGTTGCTACAATGCTACACGAAACGTGTTAGTTAAAACGGCAATATCTTCATTATATCACATTTTTTCCCATTCCATGAGTTATTTTTGCAAAAAACAGCTGAACAGGATAAATACGGCTTTCTTACGCTATCGGAAAGAACTTTGGAAACAACAACTGGCAAATTGTAAGCATAAACAAAACCCGAAACGATTGTCAAATTTTTCCTTTATTTTTCTAAAAAAATCGAGGCGATTTGTTCGGGATGAACCCACCTGGATAGTAATCACTTTGGCCGCCACATACTGTTACCACCCTGCTACACGAGCCGCAAACTCCAACCGCAGACTCAAAAACCGTATAAGTTTACGTCAAAATCTGTGCGGTTCGTGTAGCCGCGAGTTAACTGAAAAATCAAAAACAAAAACCTCTTTGCGCCGCAAAGTTTTTGAGTTTGCGGCTCGTGTATCGGGGTTCTTATGGTTTTCTTTGGGTTTAAATGGTTTTTTTATTTGCTATCAGTTTTAGGGCATGGAGTCTTTTTTGTGCTTTGTTGGTGATTTCTTGTGCGTGTTTTTGAAAGTTAAGCTTTCCGTCAATCCAGGCTCCTAGGTATTTTATGGCTGTTACTTTTTCGATTTGCTTGTCTTGTATGTTTATGTTTAGGCTTTGGTTTTTTCTTTTTCATCCGAATAGCATATATTTAGTTTTTTCAGCGTTAATACTTAGCTCCAGGTGTTCTATTTCCTCGATAAAGGTATTTGTTATTTGTTGTAGTTTTTCTTGTAGGTCTGATAGGTTGTCTCCTGTTTCGATGATGCAGAAATCGTCGGCATATTGGAGTAGCTATTTTGTATATATGCTAAAAAGTGCTGGGGAGAGTACGTCTCCCTGAGGAAGTCCGTCCGATATTAGTTTGTTAATCTTTTTCTCGTAGACCGTTATTGTTATGGTTCTATTGTTTAGTAGTGCAGCTACCCATCAGGTGAGTTCCATTGGCATTCCGTTGAGTTCCATGATCTCTATGAGTTTGTCAGTACATACATTGTTATATGCGTTAGTAGGATCGATAAACATTACACCCGTTAGTTTGCGGCGTGATTTGATCAAAGAAACTGCAATGCTCAAATGGTTTTGACATTTCTATTTGCTTTATCATTTACCACACAACCTTGAGTACAACAGCCTTGGTGTTACCCAGCGAACGGCGCCCAGCGAACGGCGGTACACTGAAAATCGAGCAGTTTTTTGCCTTTTTCTTTCGCACCCCCCGATTTCCGCTTAACGGGGGGTCGGATTATACGTACACAACGTTGAGTCAGAAGTGGCACGCACACCAAGAGCGCCAGGCAAAAAAAGAACAAAAACATAGTTGCTCTCTTATTCCGCTCTCTACTATGCCCAGCCCCACTCTTTCTCCCAGCTCGTCTTCAATTCTCACCAATGCGTCTTTTTCTACTATTTAGTCGTCATGTTGTCTCGATAGGATAAGTCAGTGCTATAATTGCTCTGGGCTATTTGTCATTTGCCGATGCCCGAGGTTTAACATCCAATAATAACCTACGAGGAATGGACATCGGTTTCTATGACGTTCCATTCTCTCTCCCATCACGGCGCACGATGTGTTCGATGCATGCATGGGGTATTGTTTTGATTGCGGAATGAAATTGCGTGAAGCTAATTGAATGAAATTGCAAACATGAAACTAAGTTATTTCTTTATTTGTCGTTTAACTTCCTCTTCTACTTTGTTTTCCGTACTTTTCACTATAGAATTGAATAAATGAAAGAACAACATTAAAAAACGATTAAAAATAATGAATTGCAATGGGCTGAAATACGGTAGTAATGCGTCTTCACATTAACGCAACCACCGCAATAATGCCGTTAATCGCTCTATGCACGTGTCAGCATGAGTAAAGGTCCATTGGATTTCGGTTCATGGAAGTGAGCCAGAGCCTTCCCGATAATTTTCGCCATTCACATTATTGAAACAAACAGAACCGTATAGCGATTGCTACTAATTTGTAACTTGATATTTGAAATCGAATTTAAATCTGGAGACCTCTACATTGCTCAGCAATCAGCTGTGCCAATAACATAGAAAACTCAGAGCACATTTGAGGCATGCTCTTTTTGCACACAGCAGAAAGCATTGAAAGAGAATCCTCAACACGCATACCATGCATATGCCTTCCGTTTCACCCACACCATCAACCGATTTTTATTCCGCGTTAACCACAAATGCATGACCCAATGAGGAAGAAAGAGTCAGGGCATACCATCAATAGCAACTATCTTGTTCTTGTCCACAGTAGAGGGTCGCGGAGGTGGGATTCTCCCTACCCCTCGCCTGTAAAATGAACTGATTCGAGCAAAACCGTTCGCAGGGCGGTACACTGAAAATCGAGCAGTTTTTTGCCTTTCGGACCCCCCGATTTCCGCTTAACGGGGGGTCGGATTACACGCACACAACGTTGAGTCAGAGGTGACACGCACACCAAGCGCGCCAGAAAAAAAGAGAGCAAAAACATAGTTGCTCTCGTATTCCGCGCTCTACTATGTCCAGCCCCACTCTTTCTCCCAGCTTGTCTTTAATTTCACCAATGCGTCTTTTTCTACTATTTAGTCGTGATGTTGTCTCGATGGAATAAGTCAGTGCTATAATTGCTCTGGGCTATTTGTCAGTTGCCGATGCCCGAGGTTTAACATCCAATATTAACCTACGAGGAATGGACATTGGTTTCCATGACGTTCCATTCTCTCTCCCAGCACGGATGGTTTCGCTTACAGCTGTTCGACGTTAATTATATGAATCGTGTTTGTGTTCGATGCATGCATGGGGTATTGTTTTGATTGCGGAATGAAATTTCGTGAAGCTAATTGAATGAAATTGCATACATGAAACTAAGTTATTTCTTTATTTGTCGTTTAACTTCCTCTTCTACTTTGTTTTCCGCACTTTTCACTATAGAATTGAATAAATGAAAGAACAACATTAAAACAACGATTAAAAATAATGAATTGCTATGGGCTGAAATACGGTAGTAATGCGTCTTTACATTAACGCAACCACCGCAATAATGCCGTTAATCGCTCTATGCACGTGTCAGCATGAGTAAAGGTCCATTGGATTTCGGTTCATGGAAATGAGCCAGAGTCACATTATTGAAACAAACAGAACCGTACAGCGATTGCTACTTATTTCAAACTTGATATTTGAAATCGAATTTAAATCTGGAGACCTCTACATTGTTCAGCAATCAGCTGTGCCAATAACATAGAAAACTCAGAGCACATTTGAGGCATGCTCTTTTTGCACACAGCAGAAAGCATTGAAAGAGAATCCACAAATGCATGACCCAATGAGGAAGAAAGAGTCAGGGCATAGCATCAATAGCAGCTATCTTGTTCTTGTCCACAGTAGAGGGTCGCGGAGGTGATATTCTCCCTACCCCTCGCCTGTAAAATCAACTGATTCGAGCAAAACCGTTCGCAGGGTAGCTATCGAAACGCCTTTGCTGAGTTGGGTTGATGATTCTGTGAAGTAAAATCGTTGGCCAAAAAATGTATAAAAAGTGTTTTTATTGGTGATGTGTCGTAAGCAATCTACAATGAAACCAACATTGGGAAGTAAGATTCCTTATACAGGTAAGTGTTGTTCATAATTTTTCAGTATAGCAACGAAATACCTCCAGCATTAGCCGATGTTCCAGCATTCAGGGTAAGTGGAGTAGAATTGTAATTGTCCATTCAAAGGTTCTAATGGAATTGCTTGTCTGTTCTTTTCTTTCCAGAAGGTATGTAATTAGAAACTGTATTAACCCAACTGGCGGATTTTATCTTGTTAACATATTGTTATCAAGTTGTTAGTTAATTTTTTTTAAAGACAAAGTGTTGCACCAAACAAGGGGGTGGGGTGCAACATTCAATCGGTTATTTTGTGGTGGTGTTAGTGTCAAACAGGGGGTTATGAAGGTGTGCGTGTTATTTTACCATATTTGCATGCACACATTTATATAATGCGTTTCGGATATCGAATGAGAAAACAGTGTTGTGTTCTGCGCAATCCATCGACGCGGAAATTTCTATTCTGTATTAAATTCGGATTCTACTTCTACACTCTGCTCTCCCGGAACACTAAGGGCGACTTCTTCCTCCGGTGTTATTTCTGTGGAACGAAACAAACAAAGGAAAGGAATTAACGAATCGCTCTTTTAACGGTCATGATGTTGCTCTATCACACTGTTTACTTACCGATTCCAAGATGCTTCCAAACGATCAAACTTCTCATCCGTTTTACGGACCAGATCGTTCATGAGCTGACGCCGACGCGGACTTGTTGATGGATGCACTTTTTCTCCTTTAAGTTTCCCATTGGGCACCATGAACTTTGGAAAAACACTTTACACTTTTCAACACGACTGTTCTGGCGCTAGATGTTTTGAAGACTGAAAACTTCACCGTGCCGCTATTGACAGTTGGCGCGTGATGGCATTCATACAAACGTACTTTTTATTCTGTACATGATTGACCGACATAAAGTGCACGAACACATTTGCGGGTCGCTGTGCAGTGTGGGAATGCTACACGATCGGTTCCGCTATTGCAATGTGTCAGACTGAAAGGGAAGATGTGAAAGGGCAGATGTGACTTCTCCCCTAGCACGCCGGTTCATCATTAGAACGAGTAGGAAGACAAAGTGTGTAAGAGATAGCTGACAGTACTGGACTTAAGAGGGTTGCAATGTGGGAAAACGGGGTAATGTTGCATGTCGCCGTCAGTTGGGAAATGACTGAATAAATGACTGATTATGACTAGTGTTATTTAGTCAAAACGTGAGCGGTTTTGAGCGACCCTCCCCTGAATTGAGTGATTCCCCTCTTCACACCACTCTCTCCTCTCCCCTTCTCCCTTCCTCTACCATTCGTCTGCACCCACCCAGTCTCGTAAGCCCTTAACGGGCAGGCATGACCAACAAGCTCGTTTACACCAAGGAGAAGATACTTAATAGTCAAACAAATCATTTGTTATTTAGCTAGCACAAATGTATTTGTCTACTTTGACATTAGCCGCTTTTCTGTGGGATTTTTATGAATCTCCTTGATTGCAAATCTCACAGGTGAAACGATATTTCCACTTAAATTAAATCAAACATTCCATGGTCTGGAATGTTGTGCGCTCCGTAAGTTCCTAAACCATCAGAGCCATTTTTGTAGGGAACACTAGGTTATCCGGAACGACAATAACTTTCGTTTCTCAAAAAATTATCGTCGGTTCGCGTTGTAGAAACCTTTTGTTTTGCAGATGTCCGGAAACGAACAAAATTTTCACTTCTTCTTCTTCTTCACTTCGGCGAGGATTTACTCCAGTACGGCTATTGAATCCAGCTTCCTGGGCCTTCGCAAGCTAACCTGGAGACATAGACCTCTTTAGGTTAAGGACTGGCAACTAAAGGCCATATGTCCTGATTTTCTGTGGTTTTCGATTTTCTGTAGGCGTCGCCTTTTGACTGCCACCATGCGGCCAGGAGCACTGCTTGCCAACCACGCTAGTGCGCAGTCAAATTGTGGCTGTTCACCCACCGTCACGAAAGGAATATTTCCTTCCTCAAACAGCACGAGATGTGCGTCGGCTAGGATTTCTCTGACTTGAGCTCCAGCTCGGCGACACACCGTGCCTAAGATAACCTTACTTTTCAGCTTACCCTTTCAGGAACCTCGTGCACTGCTAACCATCCGCTCTGATGCGACGCCGAACTGGAACTGCAAAATTTTCACAAATGCTTTGTTTTGCCACTTTTTTGCATTGCTTTGTGTCGGCAAGCCACCCTACTACCAATTTTGAATGAACTTAGGCCTATCCCCGTGGATCGGAGCGAGACGCAGCGACTGACTTGTGCTCCGTCGCATTCGCGCTGCAGCGCCGAAATTTTTCAACCCGCTCTTGAGTGAAACTTTGCATGAAGAATGAAATAAAGCGACGGATGGAAAGCATAAACCGTTACAGTTTGAACGGAAAGTTTATTTATTACCTTTGGATGGCACCGGCGCTGCCAACAACGGTAGAACATTTTCCAATGTAAACAACATTGACGCTTTCAAATCTATTATCGATGCACAATAAAGAGAAGAAATAAAACAAAAAAAGCCCCTTAATGGTTATTCCTAGCCAAGTGCATCACTCAGAAAAAAGATAGTCCCACTAAATACCTATGCCATAATATTTATATCATCTCAATCGCCTCAGAAATGATTGTGTTTTAGATGATCAAAGATGTATGAATTCAAAAGCATTCGAAGCATTCTCGTGCGGTCTCTTCAAAGCAACACTCGATAGAATAAAGAATCCTTCGACAGAATTTCTATATGTGGGTATGTTTTCATTTACGTTATTACAAAATCGTGTAAGTGTTACATACCTATAATGACAACGAGAAAATAGACAAATATAATTCAATTTATTGATGATATTTATCAGTTAGCTCGGAACGATCTGTTTGCGCATGCACATGCACATGCATATCAGCAATTCCTGCGTTAGGAAAACAAATTACAAGTTTGCCAGTTGCTGGCTCAAATTATGTTCTAAGAAGGGTGGATGCGATATTTTTTCTCTCCCGTATTCAATTTTTACTCTTCTCCCGCAGTTGCTACCATTGCTACCGCTGTACGTTTTACACCTGTGAATGCATATCAAAGGTAAACGAATGCATATCAAACTAACATATGTTCGGCTATTCACAAAGTGTGTCCATTATATTCAAAACATCAAAAATATATCTCAGCAATACATTGATCTTTTGAATCAATGATCTCGAATGGCAATTATTGCGAGGTGTTTGACGTTAGAGATTAATGTTCGCCATTTGATATTTGAAATATAGAATTCTTTTTTGAGTTTTATCTTCGGGCGTGAAAGATGTTCAACAGTGGGGCGTTTTATTTTTTAAATAATCGACATAGACTGTCCTTATACCGATTAAATCTTGATTAGTAACGAACGTTTGCATTTCGGGAATAACGTTGACATTTAAAAAATGAGACAAATTTTAACGACTTTTCATGAAAAAACGGAACACGTTAGAAACTTTCTGTTAAAAGCAAATTAAAGAGTAGCATTTCGTTTAAATTTAAAACAAGTTTGACAACAACCATCTACGTTTGATTGTGTGTTAAACATCCAGCTTATTAGCGGACCACGTGACCAACGATTGTTTAAAACCAGATGGCGACAAGTGGTTAAAAAGCCTAGTATTTTATATTACTTTTGAAGCTTGTTACAGTAGTTTTAAAGCCAAAATTTTATGTTTTTTTAATATAATAAATTTTAAAAGTGAAAATCAGCGAGAAGGATTTGCCCAAAGTCGCTGTTCGGACATACATAGCCACAGTAAATCATGCGTAAAGAGGATCGGAGGAGTTGAATGGGTCAAATATAATTGAAATATCCCTATCAACTACAACCAATCGAAAAAAAAAAAACATTTACAACAACTGAAAACATTCCTACATGGTTGGTTTGGTTGGCTACGCCAAAGTTTCGGCCAAGGCCAACTGGCCGTCGGAAGTTATTTTGAAAGTACTAAAATCTTAATCTTACAATAAAATTTACTTTATTCAATATGCTGGGTTGACTTTTTTCTTATCGTCGACGAAATTTGTCTATTTTTTAATGCAAACGTTAAGGCCGTGTTTCTCAGTTCAAAGGTTAATTACAAAGTAACGGTAATCTTTGTCCGGTAGTGGTTAATTTTCTATCCAGCTGAGCAGTTGCTACACGAGTTTATGTATTTATATTAGGGTTACCAGCATTAAAAAAACGAATGCATTTTGACTAAGGAGTGCCATTAACCTGCTCTCTTTTAAACTGTCAATACATGATTTCACCTTATGCTGAGAAACGAATATGTTTCCGGCGGAAGAAGATGTTGGAGCGCATTTTGCACACAAAACTCGCTTTTGATAAGAGCTAGATTTTTATCCGTTACTTCCGAATGCTGTCTCCAATCGGTGTATAGATCTGTGTGTAGATCTTTACTAGTTTCCAAAAGACGTAATCTCATGAAACAATCAAATGCTAAGCAATGAAAAATGCGATGCGACATCGAAATCTGAAAAAAAATCATTGCAACTTGCAGTTGGATGTAGCGGATGTGGGTAAGCTGTGCAATTAGTTTTTACCAGATTTTGGCATGGCCTATCTTTGTAAAAGTAATTTCTTATCTGTAACATATTGCAAGCTAGGTATGAACCAAAGTTCGTGGAGGAAAAAGTACATCTTTGATCATTCGTATTGTTCTTTGCTCCGTTCTTTCGTTTTGCATGTTCTTAACGTATAAAGCACATGTTACACAAAAAACATGCAACTTAGTCGCTTGGTCACTGTTAATGACGCCGGCAGTACACTGCGCCTAGCGCCAGTTTGTATTTAAATTTAAATCAAACATTTTGCGGTCATATTTGAGTACCTTTTATTACATGTTAAAAATGTGACGAACAACTGTAATGATAACACAAAGAAATTCCATGCGCATATGTATATTTAATGCTGCGCGAAAATATAACAAAGATAATCATACGGTGCGATCGGTTGTCGCCACACCAGTGTGGCAAAACAAGAATCAGCTGGTTCTTGTTAAAGTTCTTGCACACATTGCCAATGTTGGCGCCAACTTTCACTGCCAATATGCAGATTCTATGGTATCGCCATCTGTCGGAAAAGTTTGCAACCAAATCTTGCTCAACCAAAAAATTTTGGTTGCAACCTCGCCAATGTTTGACAATTCAATATTACCTAGTACAGAAATGGTAAACAAACCAGTATACCAAGCGTAAACAACCATTCGCATTCAAACACAACTGGTGTTGTTTATTTTTAATGTAAAAACGAGTATAGAATGAAATTTCTTCTTCTTCGGTTTTGCGAGCTAGATTGTATCCTCCTGTGACAGGTCACCCTTTCACATTCAGAGGCTTACTTGCTCTTTGAAAGCTTTGACAGTAGAGTCATATCGCTTGGTTGTGTATATTGTGTCTGTCTATGTTTATACAAACTATTGGAAAGATTCAGCGCTCGCCCGTTTGAATTGTGCTCTGTTTGAGTAGTGTTCCGAAAAAGGTTTCATGCATGCTGCATTAGATGTTATTACTATCCATGAAGTTGATTATTCCTTTTATCGTTTCTCCGGACTTATCCTTCCAGTGTCTTGCCAGTCTATCGAATGTGCAGTATTTGTTATTTGCTCTTTCTGATTCATATTCATAGAATGAAATTTAAAACAATGTTGTCGTCGCCAACTTGTCGACAACTTGCGCTGATACTTCACACATGAGCAATGCCAAGGTAAGCTATTCTGACAGAAAAACAGAGGTTGTCAAGTATTGCTTTGGTATTACCTTGGCAGGCATTGCTCAGGTGTGCAAGAGTTTTTAGCGGTTCTATTTACAAGGTCAACGCGCGTGCGTTATACACATGTGTGTATCAAGCGACGCGTGCGTGCAAACACCAAAGCGATTAAAGAAAACCCTAGTTAAACCCGAGGGTGTACAAGAATCTCGGTGGACTACTGGAACAATTCGAGATTAACACCTCACACGCTTCGGACTGGCAGAATCAAATGGTAAGTAAAAACTTTAATAACAAAGACAAATATATACATCATTCACTCTCAGGCAACATATCAACTCCCAAAGCCGAAGGAACGGCGGAACACCTGCTACCAGGCGAGCAGAACACATCAGGAGGTTACAAGAGGACCGCAGAGGGGAGCGAGGCAGCAGAACGAGAAAGGCAGAACAGAACAGAAGAAAGAGAAACAAACGGAACAAGAGTTGTGAAATGTTTTTTGAATTTTTTCACATTGTTTTGCAAAGGTTCAAAACAAAGCTTAAATTTGTTGAATTATTTCATTAATTATTTCATACGCTTCAATTATTTCATGAACTCCGGTGCTGCATCAGAAATGAACGGAGCTGCTTTAATAGGAAAAGTAGCCGAACACTTCACAGAAAAGCAGCGGTCATTTTCCATAGCGAAATGTTGGTGGGGCATGTTTGGATGTGCACTGCTGCGCTCGCCGTCGATGGTTTGCGATGAATTACCAACGGAACGGAAAGCAGTGAAAATGAACGTAGCGTGTAATATTACCTCAGAATATCTAGTTAGCTCACATCATGCGTTAAAAACATTTAGAGACAACCCTTAGAGAAAGAAAACTAATCGTACGATTGCATAATCAATGAAAGTCATCCTAAGAGATCGAAAAACTTGTGGACAGACTCCGTTCTCTAGTTTGATAGGTGATTAATCGATACTCCGTTCTAAAAACATTAAAAAATAAGCGATAAGGTCGTCCACGAGGTTTAACCGTATAAGATCAGAGGTATTTAATCCGAGCAATCAAACCAAACGCAAAGTGAGTGCAACAATAGTAGGGGCAGTAACACTTCAGTGATGAGGCAATTGATGGGGCCTACATTCAAATTTGGAAAGACGATTGAGCACAAAAAGTGCCGAGAAATTAGAACTACAAGGGAGATACAAGATAACGATCTTAAGCACACAGTCCTAAATACCAAGTTATGGCTCCTTCATAATGTCAACTCTCCATTCGCCCCCACAGAGTCCAGATATGAACCTGATAGAACATCTATGGAAGATCTAAGATGATTCTATTCGTAAACGGGCAATCTCTAACAAGGATGAGTTGAAATGCACATTGCAAGAAGAATCGGACAGAGCACAACCCACATTCTATGCTGATATAGATGAGAATAGTAAGGGATGATAAAATTATTTTTTTTTTGAGCGTTCCGCCGCTCTTTCAGTTTCATTTTATTTATTTTACTCTGATTGTTAGCATCCGGTAGATTTTGCAAAAAAAAAATCATATTTATAATGTAATGGTGAATGTTATTTTGATCACTCATCTACTATTTATTAAGTTGTTCATGCAGCTAACCACTCGAATGTGAATGATGAACATTTGAGTAGCGTCGACCATCTTCTTCAAAACTCTCTAGTCTCTGTTACAGTATTATTTGACGCAAGAATCTCTTTAAACAAGTGTGTACTTGCATTATATGACTTGCCACGAAATACCGTGTGTGTGGCAGCGTTTTCAATATGTTTTTTTAGAGGAAGATAAAATTTTCGAATATTTCTTGGAACCGTTGTAATATTACCGATCAATATCAATACAAGAAGCATGAATCGTCGTACTAGATGCGTTTATACCATATTCAAAAGAGTACCATTTGCTCCAAATTAGATTACGTCACGAAATGTACTATATAACAAAATTCTCTACAGAGCGGAAATGAAAAAAATAAAATATCGCAATCTACATAATCCTGTTGCTGTCCATTAGAGGGCAGAAGAAAATAAAATAAAATCTTTTAAGTGATACGGTTTAAATCCTCACCATCGTTAATGTTTCGCCTTAAAAATCGTCTGACTGCCAAACTAAAACACCGGTAATCGAAAGATGCCCCAAAACGCTGCTTTTGGCTTACATCATTTATCAAAAAACGTCCTCCCAGTTATCTTAGTAAATCATAAAAGTAGCATGACATAAAACTACTCAAAGTCAAAATAGTCTATCTCAATAGAAAAATTAGCAAAGGAGAGCAGCGTTGATTTAATTCACACTTGATTTGACTTGCTACTAACGCTTGTACCATTCATATCTCTTCTATATTAGCAAATTAATCTTCCTCTTCGTCGTCTTCATCTTCTGCTTCGGCCAGCCATGTAAGCCACTGATTGACCTGGAATAGTGCTTTGCCTTTGCCTGGGTATGTATCAGTGACATCTTCCTTGTACCGCAGAAAAGCATCCTCTTCGATAACACTCATTTCGTACATCTCTTGGAACCAACGCAACAGGACTCCTAAGGAATAAAGCAATTTAAACATGTCAATAACTGCAGTAGTGTACAGGGGTGTGCACACGTCGTCTACGCGTTCTTCGGGCGCGGCTAACGCGCAGACGAAGTGTGCGGTTTAGCTTCGGCAAAATCCGGAAAAAAAACTCCTGCAGCGAGAGTGAGCAGCAATACAGTTGGTCCCCGCAGTACGCGAATGTTTGGGACCGGACGCAATAGCGTATATCGAATTTTCGCGTATTGAGGATTTCCTCTGCCATTTCGTTTATACCTCATATTGAAGAGTTGACACTGAGAGGGAACCGCTTATTTAACATATCTTTTATCGAAATCACTAATAAGCGTTCCATTTCTTACATTGCATAATTATGTCTCTGTTAAAAAGTGCATATTAAAAACTTCATTCTACCAAAACAAAGTAAAATTGACTAGTCAGAACTCAAGCAACGCTATAAGCTGTCAGTTGTAAAAAATCGCGTATTGCGAATTCGCGTATATCGAGTATCGCGTACTGCGGGGACCAACTGTATACTGCTTTCCTTTGCAACCGTACAGGAAGCAAGGTAAATTTGGGATGTTTACGCATACTTCCTTATAAGTAACGTACATCCCTAGATGCGCATCTTTGGTTTTTCTTTAATTGTTTTACCATGAAGGAAATTTAATCATTTTGGTTGCTGTTTTCTCATGAAGAACTACAATGTTGGACACAAGTTGTACAGGTTTTCAGAGCTCCCATTCCTGCTGCAGACAGTTTTTTCTGTTACTGTTGGTGGAGCCGGAAAGGAAAGAGTATTACAATTGTTTCTTTTAATTTGTCACCAAATACTAGAGCCCCTAGTTGGGCGCTAAGGTTTCTGGTTGCTGTTTTAATCTGACGGTGTATGCAAACTTTTGAATGGCCCCTCGTACTCCAGTGGGTCTCAAGTTGCAAGTCCGCCCTATTTTGATATGACCTTCAAAGGACTTTTCGTATGAGTACGAAACGGCTCACACCAAACCAGACCAACGCTAGCGTAAAATGCCTGATCTTTGTATCAGCCGCAAGGTCATACAGAACCATATAACTGGTAAAAATAGCGCTATCTTGCAATTTAGGATAACCAAAACAAGCATTCCTAATGGACGTTTAAATTCCGTTCTTTAACGAAAAAACAATAGAAACAGGGAAACACATTTATATTGATCAACAGTTACCTATCATACGATTCCTTTATCAGAAAACCTGTTTGATTGGAATTTTAAGGAATACTTTTATCAGTGTATCTATATCAACTTCAAAATTTATTCATTTTTGTACTCACTACCACCTACGTAATGTAGGTCAGCCGTTCCGGGCTCATACAAAGTCTTAATGTCATAAGCCCAATGATTTTTATTTTATTGCAATGAACTCATGACAGCGCTTATGTTTTTCGATAACGCTTTCAAATGTATGTTTTTATAAAATGTTTTTCATTGGTCTGTTGGCTCTACAAGAGATAACAGCTACCAAAATAATTAAAATTCCTCCATGGCCAACCTACTAGAGAAAACCCAATGCTGCGCATCTAGGGATGTAAGGCGTTTTTAAGATTGTGTGCGTAAACATCCTAAAATCCGGAGTGCAGCTCAGATTTTACATTGCTTCCTGTACGGTTGCAAAGGAAAGTAGTATAGTGCCGCTCACTCTCGCTGTAGGAGTTTCTTTCGGGGAGGAGTTTTGCTAACACGCGCACGTCGTCTGCGCGTTCTTCGGCCCCGAAGAACGCGCACACGTCGTCTGCACCCCCGGTACGGAGAAACAATTTCATTATTAGTAATCATGGGCAGACACATACCTTTGGGATAGCCGATGTCATACCAGTAAACTTGAATTGCGTATATAGCGATCAGTTGTAGATCAATATTGCTGTGCAGGAAAGCATGCAGCACGGGGCAGTACTTGGTGAAAATTTCCTTTTCTTTTTCGACTCGCTTTCTTTCCTCCTCCAGTTTGCTTGATTCCTACAAGAATCGTAAATTAAAGAAAATAAATAGAATGTGGAAAATAAGTAACACCGCGCGTGCTACCTGACTGATGTACTTCAGCAGCACCGTCATAACGGCCGTGATGAATCCAGGATCCGTATAACAAATCGCTTCGACATTTTCCTTGATCCACTTGTAGAAATGTTGTGGGTTGTCGTCCAACAGAATCTGCTTCCACAGCTCGGACTGCACGCGTAACAACGGGTATATGAAGCTAAGATTGCGATCCTCCAGTATCTCGGCCATACGTTCTTTATTGCGATCACACTCAGGCAAACTGGTCATCAAATTAACCTTGCTCTTGTTAAACATCTCCTGTAACACCGGTTTGCCGAGCTGTTTGTGTAGATGCTGCAGGACGAGCAAGAAGAGTGGATAGTGTTGTCCATTGTCCGTGTAGCTCGAAATGTCTGTTAGTTTGCAAAGATTAACGGATACCGCACGGGCCAGCAGTGATGCTATGATAGTAGTGATCTTAGGAATAGTTTTTTCTTTTTCACTAATTCCGTTCACCACCGACTTGAAGGCTTCGAGAACAGCACTGTTGGACAGCTTTGCCTCCTTACGCAACACCTGCAGAAACTCGATCGTCTTCGTATGGAAAGGTTCATTACGGTCGAGAACTTCATTCAGAATTTTGATAATCGCATCCCGCATAAACTTTTCCGGAATTTTCAGCGCACTAAATGCGTCTACTAACTCCTCCATCAATGACAGTTTGCGACATTCTTCCTCTGAAGGGCCTTTCTCTTGCACCGGAGGAGATTGTTCAATTATGTTTTCTTTGATCTGTTCTTGGTCGACGAATAGAACTGCATTTGTCTCTTTGTTGGTCTCCGAACCAACGTCAACTTTTTCTTCCATTCCAAGCTCTCCAGCAGTCGTTTCATTTGCCTCAAACTGTTGTGTTTTAAAATCCCGGGTCTCTTGTGAGTCAAGCCCCGTTTCTTGTTTAGCTGTATCGATAAAAGAGGAGCTGTCAGGGTGCGAAGAAGTAGTTTCGGATAAACTTTCCCTCTTTTCATCCTCAGAACCCTCCTCCTGTTCAGTTGTAGTGGGGGGCTTATCATTCGACTGCTTATCGACCACCTCTATAACAATCTCTTGCACCGCTTTATTTTTTTCATTATTGGAAGCAGGCTCTTTTGAACTTCCTATTTCATTAATGTTATGTTGTTGTTCATCCTCAGCGATTTGTTGTTTTATGTTCTCCAGCAATACATCACTCACAAATGCCGCAACCCGCACTAGGTATTCGTCCTTACCCGGTCCCTTATCTTTTTTGTTTTTCTTCTCGAGCTTCTCTGAAGATGCCTGCTTAATAATCATTTGCTCGTTCTGTACCAAGTTGTTTGCAGGTGAAGCAGGAGTATTCGGGCCGGTTGTAGACATAACATTCGATGTGGTCGACGAATGTGCTTGGCTATCGTAGTGCCGATTGTTATGCGAATGCCCATCGTGTGGCATGAGTGATCTCTCGCTACCGCCATTTATTACGCCGTGCCCTCGTTGCTGTTGATGACCTCCATGATGTTCGTGTTGTTGGGTGTAATAATGTTGCTGAGAGTCTTCGTGATGATATTGATGTTTTTGATTATGCTGAAGCTGATTATTATGATGATAATTGGTATTCATTCCAGTACCTGCTATCGATCGAGGATTGATTCCATGGGACACGTGTTGCTGCTGCTGGTGGTGATGATGATGGCCCATCGTGATGGATGATGCGTTCTGATTTACATTCGATATTCCTCCTGCACTACGACCAGAACTCATCACGTTGGAGTTGTTTCCTACTGCACTGTTGTTAATTTGACTATTATTAGCAACAGAGTTGGGCATTGAAGAGCTGCCAGAGACCCCAGAACCATCGAAGCTAGATCCTGCGTTGCTGCCTCCCGAAAAGGCACTACTGTTGATCTGGCTAGCATTACGCTGTTCGCTCAGTAATGTACGAGTGGTCAGAGGCGATGAAAACTCGTTCACAGATTGGGAATTGTAAGTAATTTTGCTACCGCCACCAACACCGCCAACTCCCATCGGAGAAGAAATGGGCAGCTGTGTTTTTATGTTCATATTTGCCTTAAACAGTAAGCTGTTGGGTGTTGGACGCATTTGTAACTCTTCAACTGGATTTTGTGGCGGAGTCATCAGATTGCGTTTGAAGCGTGGAGCCAAATCCTTGTTGTTCATCATGTTGGAGTTGCCGTACGGAGAGTTGTGGGATCCACTGCTACTATCTCGGATAGAACCACCGCTACCTCCACCACCACCGCCTTGATGATGGTGATGGTTATTGCTGTGCTTGTTGTAACGCATGTTGTTGCCATAATTGTTCTGGTTGGTGCGATTATTATGCATACGGTAGTTTCCACCTCCACCACCTCCACCGCCACCATTGTCTCGATGATCTCGGTTTCCATAACCATTCGACGATTGATTATAGCTGGTATGAATACAATTGTTTACGTTTATTAAATGTATGCCAATGATATCACTACACATTACAAAGTAATTAAAAAAGTATAACGTAAAAAATTTAAAACAATCACTGAACTTATTTTGATTTTTGGAAAAGCATAAACATCAATTAATATTGGTAAACTTATCGCGACTTGGCTAAGCCTGAGTAATAAACGTTCAGTCAGTAACCTCCATAAGTCTCCTTCAGTAGAGATGAGCACTGATTAAGCAGCAGTAACGTGACGACACACCACGATAAAAATCGTAAACACAAACCTCGATTCTAATATGGTAAACCCATGCACGAATGGGACGCGGTGCGGTCAAGTCCCACATAAGCACTCCACACATAAACATTGGATATAGAACAGTTGCACAAAAAGTGCTTAGTTTGATTTGGTCGCTCTTCTGAAACCAATTGTTGTTGTAAAAACAAAATGATGTGAAAATTACAGAAAATCTGGAGTGTTACCTTTCTAGCCTACAATTTTCTTGTCGCATATGCTCTATTGGAAGGGATACTTTAACAAAATGGTACATATCTGAACACTCACCTAGGAAGTAACGGGGAAGGACTCGAAACACCCAGCAAATTGAAGCCATCGTTGAGATGCTGCAGATTCAACGTAAATTTGCTAATCCAGTCGCGCTGCTCGCTACGATCGTTATTACGATAATCCCGATCGCGGTTGCGCAGGTGGTTAAGTCCTGGTGGAAGCACGTCGTCGTCATGATTCAACTCCTGTATCGGGGCCGGACCCTCGACCAGGGCCACCTTACGGGGAGTCCAGTTGTTTTTGCGCAACTCGATTAGATCGCGTAGCATAAACCGGATACGCGGTGGAAACTTCGACGACAGCGAGTACTGTTCCATCCTATCGAAGTACTGATCCATCAGCTGTTTTCCCAACTCTGTATCCAGATTCTTTCCACATGTCCGAATGAGCTGGGCCAAACATTCCATGTCCTCGCAGTTCTTCTCCGTCGACGAGCTTGACTTGTTGGTGAACAGCGAGCGGAGCATCTTGTGTAAATGCGGTTCGGCCAGCATGTCGAGTTTGTATAGCTCGCCAATGAACTTAACGTTGCCCAGTATTTTCTGTTTAGCGACATTTTTCTTTTCCTCCAAATCATCGGTGAGTGTGCTTTCAGAATTGATAATCTTCTCACTGTATTGTACGCGATTTTCAAACTTATCGCGACAAACGTTCAGCAAAATCTGCAGAAAAGTGCTCGATTTGTTCTTATCGATGTCGGTTTCTAGCTCTTTCTCAATGCGCTTGCACAACTGCGCATACATAGACGAATATTTCGGTTCATCTAAAGCTTTGTCGAAGATCAGCAGGATAACACCATTCAAAATTTTCGACGAGTTAAGATCTAGTTTAAGCAATTCATCACTAAGTTTCTGAAATTTTTCTGGTGTAAGTTTGTTTAGAATACCGCGAACCTGTTGATGATAAGTAAAAATAGAATTAAATTAACGGTTTTATGTTGTTTTTTTCTATTAAATAGTGATGATAGTTACTTTTCGAAAAATCGAATCAATTCTGGCCTCTTCAGTGAGTCCATGTTGCGGTCTCAGGGATGGAGGGACCCAGCGTCGGCTAGCGGGGGGGACTGGATTTTCCCTCCCCGTGGCGCGAGACTCTGTCCCCGTTTGCCTCGGGTCTTCCGTCTTGAAGGTTGGCGAAGCACCAGCAGTAGGATATGCACTCCGCAACCCAACTGACGGTGGAACCGCTATCTTTTCTATTTTTCCCGGAATGGTGAACGAAGCAAACTGACTACTGTTTCCGCGCAGATTCCACTGCTGTTGCACTGCGGTTGTTTTTCGGTGGTTATGTACTGCTTTCGTTGCGGACTGAATCGTATCCCCCTGTGGCTGCGCTTTAAATTAAAGCGCAATCAAACCAACGACGAAAAGTCCGAAGAGTCTTATTTGGACACAAGTAATAGTTTTGATAGTTTACAGCTGAGCCAATGCACCAAATTGCTATTCGAATGTGTCCGTCTAGGTTTGCGTGTGCGATAGCAACAGAAAAAATGAGACGACAAATTAAATCTTCAAATAACTGTTACGTGCTACGCTTTCCGTTGCTGAAGACGTAAACAAAGAAAAACACGTACCGAAACCTAGACGAAGCCTCCAAAATGAACGCTATACACGACTCGTTCTTCCACACTCGGTCAACTCGATCGTCCGATCACACTTCGACGGAATCTGTTCCCAAACACACGAGACTCACCAGAGATGGCTTTACCATGAATTGGAAAACACTATGCCTGCAAAAAAACAAACAAACAATATATTAGCAAAGCAATCCAAGCAGTACGTAATTAAATATTATATACTTTTTTATTTATGATAGCGTAAGTGCGAGTCTGGTTGCCTGTGCTATTATTTAATTTAGATCGTGTAAAAAATTATCCAATACCACAATGACCGCAAACTACAACCATATTCAATTTGTTGAGATCAATGTTTGCTACAGTAACTGTTGATTTAAATCGAACCAATAGTTTTCCAAGCAAAATACAGTTGGTCCCCGCAGTACGCGAATGTTTAGGACCGAACACAATAGCGTATATCGAATTTTCGCGTATTGCGGATTGCCTTTGCCATATCGTTTATACATCATACTGAAGAGTTGACACTGAGAGGGAACCGCTTTTTAAACATATCGTCTATCTAAATCACTAAAGTGATCCATTTCATCTATTTTATCAAAACTCTGTTAAAAAGAGCCTATTAAAAACTTCATTCTACCAGAACAAAGTAAAATTCTTCTAATCAGAACTCAAGCAACGCTATGAGCTATCAGTTGTAAAAATTCGCGAATATCGAATATAGCGTACTGCGGGGACATACCGTATACATTTTTATTCAGTTTCCGAAATTTCTCCTACTTGCTCGAAGCAACTCTGCGTCCAGGCAAGCGCGTCGTCTAGCGCGTGCCGAAAGTGACCTAAAATATGTCAGTTTGACAGGTTTAAGATCACATTCTGGACACGGACGCGTCGGACGCACCACGTCTATTTTCGGCCGAACATATTTCGTCACAATTTTAATCTTGGAAAAATGATAAATATAGTTTGCAAGAGGATCCGCGACAACCGAGCGGTAGCGCCGGTTAGAAAATCAGCCCATGAGCGCCGGGGCTCACCACCTCGACGGCGTGGGTTCGAATCCCAACCGAGACCGGACCCTCCCCTGTACGAGAGGACTGACTATCCACGTACAACAGGGAAACAAGTCTCGTAAGCCCTTAGCGCAGGCATGACCAAGAGGTCGTTACGCCAAGAAGAAGAATGGTATTTAACGAATACCGAAGAGAAACTGTTTTAATATCCTCAAAATTTTAAATAAATGACAAAAAACGAACGATCCTCATTTTGGGGCAAGATGCACCGGCGGTCCAGGTGGGGCAAGACGCCCTAGCATTCAAAATGTAAACAATGGGGCAAGATGCAAGAGTAAATCAAAGTTCGGTGAACGGATCCAAGCATTCTTGATTTAAATATGTCTTATGTTGAACATCTGATGTGAGTTTTATAGTAAAGAATATTTATTAGATCTACATACGAAATTTGGATAATTCTTTGTGATGTTGAACTGTGTTTTCAATCCACCGATCATCTGGATTACAAAACGTCAAACTTTGACTCTGTCAGAAGTGCTACCTGCAAGGTTGATGTAATTATAAAGGTTGGGCTAAGGCGGTTTGTTTATAAATGCACAGATCCGTGAAAATATTCAATAATTGTTCGGAAATCAACAACGAACTTATACCCAAATTGTCTTTTGAATGCTACACCAAAAAATTCAAAAGAATGTGGGTTACACGGGTAACCGCAGGTCTACACGGCGCTGCGACTTTCCTGCGACCACGGAAGTGTCAAATGTACCCAGGTACATTTTGTATCGAATATTCAGTTTTTCTGTACTTCAGACCAAATATATTTTTGTCTAGATGTTGCATCGATTTGAAATTTTGAGTAACGATATTTAAGAGTATTTTCCAAAACATTGGGTAAATTTTGTAATTTTAGAAATTCATTACGAATATTAACCCCTTCACAGTTTTGCGCAATGGAATTTTGTACTGCATTGGATTTTTTTGTCGCACGTTTTGTTTCTACTTTCGTTGCGCGTCGTTTATTTCGCGTGTACCTGCTTCGAAAACACGTTCTTACGTGTTTGTAAACTTGTATTCGGATACTGCTCGGATCTCTCACTCTAAATCTGCACCTTCTCTCTTGCTACCACTCCCACAAGGGTATGCAACCACTTTCAATCGCGGGCTGTGACTATATGCGTGAGCCATGCATGAATCAATTCATCACCCTAAACCAGGGATTGGCACACGTTTTTCAAATAGGCTTCAATGTTTTCAAAGTAATACCCTTTGTAATGGAGAGTGGATCTTTCTAAAAAGCAAAGTTACATAAAAAGTGGTAAAAGATAAAACATTTAAAATGTTATCGATAAACATATAACAGGAACACCTCGTTAAACAATTATCATCTTCATTTTGTCAGTCAAACCTGACATCGTGAACAAATCCTATAAAAATTGGAATGGGTTTTTAGTATGAAGCACCTAAATATTCTTACGGGCCGGATAAAATCATTTGGCGGGCCAAAAATCTTGATTTTGGCGATTGTTTTGGAGCTAAATCGGATATCCATTTTTCTATGTGTAATATCCAATTAAATATCCAAAACCCGCGTGTTCAAGTGACTCGGTTGCTGATCTCAATAACAAATATTGCATATGCAAACTGACCATCATTTAACAATTAGACGGCCGCACAATTCACGGTGTCGCAACGCTTTGTGATCGGCACTTTTGCACTAGTTCCTCTGTATCTGGCCGCAATGTTAGATAATTCTTTTTCAATCTTGATTAGAATTTACGAACGAACAGCAACGCGCCCTGTGAAATTTGTTTACTTTCCATTTGATATTTGTTTAAATCCAGTCGTCTGTGGTGCGTGTCTGGTGACAGCGTTGACAGCACACCAAAATGATGTGATCGGATGCAAACTGAAACGGAGCCATTACATCGATAGATGTACCCGGCCGTCAGAGTGTTAATAAAAAAAATTCTCAAAATTTTTCGGAAAATATAATTTTTTTTTTATTTTTAGATCAAAAATACAAAAACTCAAAATAACAGTGACAAATTTTTGAGCCATTTTCTCAACTTGGCTGGACTGTGAATGGGTTAATTTGAGCTTCAAAAAAAAGTCACCACTCACAGACACGGACTTTTAAAATTGATGATGGGTAGCGATTCCGGCTTTTGCACTGAATCGTTAACTGAATAGAACTTCTAGTGAAATTATAGCCAATAATGCAGTTCGCTATACAATAAAAAGTTTGTAGGAAGACAATGTTGAGTACTTGAATGCTTTCTTAAATTGTTTTCTTAAGCCGGCACGCACATCAGTAATGTACAGTACCGCACTATCTTTTAACACGTTAAGCGCTACGTTGGTCCTGTGGGGCCGACAGTGTTCTTTCTCGTAAGCCGGCGTCGCTCTGCTCGAACCGACAGAGCACGCTAGGTAGGCCAGCGTTGCTACGAATAGCTGGCAGAACGGAAAGCAGGGCAATTTTGGCAAAGCGCTTATCGTGTTAACAGAAAAACCAAGCGTCAGTTCTGCATTGATGCGTTGGTGTAGTCAACGATTCAACATTTTTCCCGCGAGTTTTCATACAATGGATTCAAGGGAAAGTCTTATAGAATTGTGTTGCTTCTCGATACGCACATCATTGGTTATGATGAATAATCAAAAGTCATGAATCATGCAACTTTCGGGTCGTATCGTTAAATATATGTTCGCCACAGACAAAGTCCTTGGAAATGAGTCATTTTCTTATGAAATTCTCCATACCTTTAATTCAGGCTGATAGCCAATCCAAAATGCCGTTACTACCAATAGATTGGTTCATATGACTGTCAGTACTTTCTACGACTCACAGTTATCAAGATTCATACAAAGTTTTCTTTATTAAATAAGCAACGCGTCTTAACATTTACCATTCCTAATTTAAGCACAGAAACTACTCCTAACGAAATCCAACCTTCATCTGGTTCGATAGGATACTATTCTCGAGCTTTCGACTCGTATTTTCTTACGATGATGATCAATTTTTTCATTTGTTCCTGCGTTTTTTTCGCTTCCTCTAAGGAAGTTCCTGCTTTCCTTCACATTCCATTATGTATTTCACTACCATCATTTCAGCTCATCTCACCCATACCAATTTCAATCTCATGCACACGCGCTACGGGTTTCCCATTTAAGAAGGGTAAATTAAAGCCAAAGTCGCATGGCGTTACATTTTTTTAATGATTACATGAGAGCATCTTGGTGGCTTGTTTAAAATTATAAATTTGTACTGAACTTTCTAAAGCCATTTTGCAATTAGTAAGCACTTCGTTTTTTCGTTTGTGCAGAGAAGAAGGACGTAAGTTTTGAGAGTTAATTCTGTAAAAACCAAGTTGTTTCAGAGTGTAAGTGTAATCGGTTTCAGATTCGCACAGGTATTGGTGAGCAAAATGAACGGCATAATCAATGTTCGACGAGAATTGAATCATCCGAATCTTGAAATGCTTGACCAGCTATAAAAATCCGATTGAACATCCGATACATCCATTTTGGAATATCATCAAATAATTTTAATGGAATATCTCACCACAGCACATGGCATCAGCACCACCATTTTTCAGCCTGCATTCAAGACACTGTGTGGACTTTCATTGCTTCTAAATGCACTACACATTACACCTTACGCCCATTATGTTAAAGTTGTGACTTTGTATGTGTTAGCTTGAAGTGAACAAAAACGACTCTTAATTTTCGTGGTTCTAAATCTTCCTGATATCTAGGAAATTTTGAAGTGACTGTCTGGTGTCTTCTTCTGCAGCGCCATTACCTACACCACAAAAACCTCGAAACCTATCCTCTTTGTTCACACGCGCCAAGCTAAGGGCTGAAGACCTTGCCGTCTTTGCACATGGTATGTTCCTAGATATTTTGACAAACACGGACTATATAGATAGAGTGAGAATACTTCGATTTGCAACTAGGTCATCAAATAAGATTATCAGAATACAAACATTTCTTTGTAATATTCACAAGAAAATCAAAAAATTAATGTCATTTAGTACACTTACAATAGCCACGACGATGCTGCTCGTGTGTCACTGAACAACTGAATAGTGTTGGCAGAATCGGGATTCGAAAGACTCGAAGACTCGCTCCGTTGACGGATTGCAAGGGTTGTACCTCCTTTGACGGATTCGAATCGTATTAGCTTCACTTGGGAGTTGAATCAGAATTGATTGGTTTGGGACTCGAACTGATTCGATTCTTGATTTTAATCAAAGTGATTACTATCCAGGTGGGTTCATCCCGAACAAATAGCCTTGATTATTTTAGAAAAATAGAGGAAGAATTAGACAATCGTTCCGGGTTTTGTTTATGTTTCCAATTTGCCAGTTGTTGTTTCCAAAGTTCTTTCCGATAGCGTAAGAATGCCGTATTTATCCTGTTCAGCTGTTTTTTGCAAAAATAACTCATGGAATGTGAAAAATGCGATATAATGAAGATATTGTTGTGTTAACAAACACGTTTCGTGTAGGATTCTAGCAACAAATTTGTTAACATATGTGCCTTTGGACGACCTAACCGCTTTATCCATCTCGTCCAACCTCATTTACTAGATGACTTCCCGGTTGACAAAAATTCATATTTTTTGCAGCTGTCATGTAGTACCAGCAAGTTTTTCCATGGCAGATTGCTGGGACTCTTGCTGGAACTACATAGTACCAGCAACAATGTCAATTTCTGTCAACCGGGTTTGCAATATTTCGTAGATGGAACTGTGCCCTCAGTAAAGTTGTGGCTAATGAGGGCAGAGTCTTCCGGTAACCGTATCAACTGGAACCAGCAGCTTGCTAACGCGTCGTAATCCTTTTGTTGGTAAACAAAACCAGGAACGATTGTCAAAAATTAATTCCAAAATGGCTGCTACGACCAGGCCTTTGAGCTCACCTCCCTTAGGACCCACCTTGATTTTAATCAGACTTGCTCCGAATCTATTTGAATTCGATGTAACTCGATCAGAGGTGTTCTTTCTATCTATATTACGTCAGAAACTTTTCAGCTCCGTGAGCTGAAAACTGCACCCCGCTAGGCAATTTCGAGTAAATCGTCCTCAAAAACGTCCTCCATGACACAAACATCGAGCAGTTTTGTATGGTGAGGAGGACAAGGAGGACGATTGCTCGAAAAACGTCCTCCTTATGTTTCATCCTCATACAAAAATGGAGGACGTTTGTTCGCGCGGAGGACGTTTTGAGAACGATATTTCGAGCTGCCTAGCGGGACCTGCAAAGTTTTTGGCAGCTAACCGCAAAATCAAATGCGCCAGAAGAAGAAGATGAAGAAGAAATAAATGTAAACATAACAAATCTCAAAAACAAAATAAACGAACATATGGTGATAAATTTACGTGTTTATTTCGCAGCTACAGTAATATTTTGTCATTTTATAGCTAGAATATCAATTATAAATTCACTATAGATCAGGGGTCGGCAAAGTCCGGTCCACCAACTGATTTTATCCAAAAGTTTCAAAAAGTTGAATGATAAAGATTAAAATATTTTATCCTACCTCTTTTTATGTAACTTGAGAACATCAAAATTTTCCTTCTTCATGCGAAGAAAGTTAATTATAGTTTCATTTGCTTGCTCTGCTACAGTATTGTTCAGCAAACGGTTGCCATATTCTTGCCTACGCACAATACGCCTGTTGCGATGCCTGTTGCGTTGTTGCAAGTTTTGGGTACTCAACTCGATGACCCGCGATAGGGTAGTTAGCCACACTTCACTCATCAACAGATTATCCATCTTTTACTTTTTGTGTGAATTGAAATAAGATCTTGTTAGCTTTGAAGGAAGATTTTTGAGTTAACTGAAAAATCAAAAACCAAAACCTCTTTGCGCCGCAAAGTTTTTGAGTTTGCGGCTCGTGTAGCGTGGCTCACAGAATTGGTACCGCAAAACGCGGCTACACGAACCGCAAAGATTTTGACGTAAACTTATACGGTTTTTGAGTTTGCGGTTGGAGTTTGCGGCTCGTGTAGCAGGGCGGTATAAGTTTACGTTACCAATCTTTTATTCTTTTATCTTTATTCTTTTTATGTTCTTTCACTTTTATGTTTATCAGTACACGTAAATTACATAATTATCCATAGACTATATTTACTAGAACGATCACGTACACTTTAAAACCAGAGGTCCTTGGCCTAAAACTTAATGCTTAGTTTACACGAGGCGCAAAACTCTGAAAACACAGGCGAAAATATCATTTTTTCTGTCACTTTTTTTCGCTTCGTGTAGACGTTCCTATCCGTGAGCCGATGCAGATGTAAGCGCATTCAATGTTGATTTGATTGTTTAATTGTAAAAAAAACAGCACAGATGTATTGTGTACACCGAAATCTTATCAACAACCACTGTACATTATTAAAAACAACTATTTTCCATCCACCGGCACTCTATACCAGGTGCGCAAATCTATTTTTCACTCGTCGACCGAAAAACAGATTTTCGCTTACTTTGACAGTTGACTGGCCAACTGACAGCATTTTACCGCTAACTCACAGCATTTTGCCGTTTGGTTGGTTGCTTGCGCTTTGTGTAGACTAAGCATAACGGTACATAAAACAGGCGCCACGCGCGGCTCGTCCGTGCCCGATCCTCTTCCGATCCCCAGCCGAAGTCAACTGGTCGACGGACGCTGCGCATTGACCCCGATGGATAGCAGGAACCCACATCAGCTGATAACGGCGAGTTATCAATGAGTGGCCCAAAGCTTATCCATCGGGTCAGGTCCTATCACAACATCTCCCCCTTTTAATTTAGACGATACTCGTCGAGCCTACGTGGGGGTCTTCTAGGCCTAGAAGACCGGCGTGGTTCTTGTATCGGCTGCCGTCGTCTGCTAGTCACGAAAGGGACTGGACGTGGAGATGCAACCGTATCCGATGTGATGATTTGCTGCCCTGCAGGAGAAATCGGCCTTGTTTCCTGCGGCGCCGGATCGATGAGCAAATCCAACGGCAATCGGTTCGGCTCTACGGTATTACTAGGTGCATTAATTGACGTGGCAGCACCGCGCTCTCTAAGCTGATTCAGGTGACGGCGATGCACCTTGCGATCCTCGGTCTCCACCTCGAACATCACCGTGCCTAGTTCTCGTACAATCCGTGCTGGAACCCACCGCCAAGAGTTTCTAGCATACATCTTGGTATAAACGGCGTCACCGCTACCGAACCGTTTATCGCCCACTGGCGGTGCTTCCTTTTCTGCGGAGGGAGGTTTCAATAGTTCTAGGGCGGTCCGAACCTTTCGCCCCAGCATAGCCTCCGCCGGAGTTTGGCCATTTCTTACAACCGGGTTGGGAGTCATCCGATAAGATGCAAGGAAAATATCAAGTGATTCCTCTCGTGTGGCTCCACCTTCGTGGATCTTTTGCATTTTTCTTTTTAGCGTGTCCACGAAACGCTCAGCTTGCCCATTCGATTGAGGATGAAACGGCGCGGTTTTCACGTGCTCTATGCCGTTTCTGCAACAGTAGTCCTCAAACTCGAACGATACGAACTGGGGTCCATTATCGCTGACCAACGTTTCGGGATAGCCAAATCTTGCGAAGATGCCCCGCATCATCGCAATAGTAGCCTTTGTCGTAGTGCTACACGTCCTTACTACCTGTGGCCACTTTGCATGCGCATCAACCATTACCAAAAAGTAATCACCGTCAACTGGACCGGCATAATCGATGTGGATGCGCTCCCAGGGCTTCTTGGTAGCTGGCCAGGAAACGGGTTTCTCACGCGGGGAGGACTTCGATGCTACTGCACAGGCGTGGCATGTTTTCACGTACTCGGCAATGTCTCTATCTATGCTTGGCCAGTACACATAACTGCGAGCCACCGCCTTCATCCTTTGGATCCCTGGATGTCCTTCGATCCCTGGATGTCCAGCTGGTCGAAGCAACGCCGCTGTAGCTTTCTTGGGATGACCACCCTCTCCCCGAACAAAATACTTCCCCGGAACGTGGATAAGGCCTCGCTTCTGTGGAAAAAGCGAGCCAAATCTTCGCCGTATGATTTGTCTCGCGGCCAACCTTCCATAATGTATTTTGTTACTTGCCGCAGTACCGGGTCGGATTCCGTTGCCTTCGCAACATCTCTAAAACGAAGCGGAAACACGTTAATACAGTTTATTACAACAGAACTCACGTCCTCTTCCAACTCAGCGCTTGCAATGATGTACTCTGGATCTGGTTTTGCGTGCTCCCTTATTAGCCTTGAGAGCACGTCCGCGTTGCCAAATTGATCCGTTTTAACATATTCGATGCTAAAATCGTACAGTTGAAGCTGCAGAGCAAAACGCTGTAACCTGTTGGCTGTGTAAACAGGTATGCCCTTGTTGGAGCCGAAAATGCGCAACAGTGGTCGATGATCCGTCTGCAACCGGAAATGGCGTCCGTACAGCATTTTATGGAATTTCTTAACGGCAAAGATGTTCGCTAGACCTTCACGATCGATCTGACTGTACCCTGCTTCTGCCTTCGTTAGGGCTCGTGAAGCATGCTGCACCACCTTCATCGATCCATCAGCAAATCTATGGCTGATCGTTGCGCCTAGACCAACCGACGAAGCATCCGCAGAAACCACTATTTCCGCGCTGGGGTCGTAATGCGTCAGGAGCAGGTCGGAGGCCAGTATCTCTTTAAATTTCCGAAAGGCATCTTCGCACTCGCGTGTCCATTCAAATTGTGACTCGTTTTTCAGCAGCACATCCAGAGGGTACCGAAGGTCTCTCATCTTTGGAACGAACTTCCCGTAATAATTCACGGCTCCTAAAAAGGATCGTACTTCACTCACATTCCTTGGCGCCGGCAACTCGTGAATTACTGCTATCTTTTCGGGATTCGGTCTGAGACCCTGGCTATCAACGATGAACCCCAAATACTCAATTTGAGTCATTTTGAATGCACACTTTTCCGCGCGGATGGTAAATCCGTAATCTTCGATGCGCCGGAAAAGGTTTAGAAGGTTCTCATCGTGCTCACGCTCTGTTCTTCCTCCCACGACTACGTCGTCCATGTACCCGGATGTACGATTCAATCCGGCGAGCATTGCATCCATCAGCTGCTGGAATGCCGCTGGCGCAATCTTTATCCCGGGTGGCAGGCGGATGTAATGGTATAGCCCGCGATGCGTATTTATCGTAAGTAACGGACGATACTGCTCATTTATTTCCACCTGCAGGAACGCGTCCGAAAGGTCAATTTTGCTGAAAAACTGGCACTGAGCAAGTGTTGCAAAAATATCCTCTGGAAGTGGTAGTGGATACTCATGGGACTGGAGAGCTGAGTTCAAGCCAGTTGAATAATCTCCACATATTCTTATACTGCCGTTCTGTTTCCTCACTACCACGATTGGGGCTGCCCAATCCGAATAGTCCGTTCTGGTGATAACACCCAAGTCTTGCAGGCGGTCTAGCTCTTTTTCCACAATAGCTTGCATCGCGTATGCAACCGGACGTTTGGGACAAAATACTGAACGGTGATTATCCTTCAGCCGCAGCTGAATATTTGCCTTAGTGCACAATCCACTTCCACTAAACATTTTAGGGAACTTGCTTTCCCATTTTAGCGCTTCTGTACTTATCGCGTTACAAAAGTGGTCCATTGGCACCGACCCGAGCTGGAACTGCTCGATCGCATCTGCTCCCAGAAGCTGCAAGTCTGCTGGTATGACGCGAATAACGATGACCTCCCAGCCCGAAAAATTGAGAGAATTTGTATGGGGATTCTCCGTCTCAGATCGGCTGCGATCGTCGGTTCCGGATAGCTCGCTTGTAAGCGGGAAGTCAGCACTTCAGCACCCGAAGCAGATTGATAAAAAAAACAAAAAGCTACACCCACACCCACACGCTTTGCTATCGTTCATATTTTTCCCTGTTTCTTATCACACGTTTCTACTTCCAGAACGGATAGTCAGCTGTAGGGTTCTGAATGAATGCCAGTTCATTTCTAATTTTGGATACGAATCGAATAATTGAACCAAGGAGGGTGTGAAAAGTTCTAGAGTAAATTTACTTAAGCGCGCTACCGGTATTTAAAAAGTAATTTCCCGCTCATTCAAATAAGAAGGTTAACTTTCCAGTGAAAAAAATGGATCTTGTAGCGACAAGTTCAAGTTATGTTTCTTACTCTACGAAGCAAATGTATTTCATGTTAGATTTCTTATTGTCTGATCTGCGAGCAAACATTTTCCGCATCACGATAAATTCAACAAGAAGACAGAATCATATTTCATGTTGAATTATCAGTTGGAAATCAATCAATTGATTTGAAAAATCGATCGCTGCCGTTGGCAAAATTTTCAAATCTAGAAAGCGATCGGCAGTTCGAACTGCCGGAGCGAACATTCGAGGGACCGGGTGTGTGGAACCTGAAGCGGCGGTGTCGGGACGAGGTGGGGAATCGGAAACTTTAAAACGACGACAATTCTTCCACCTCGCGCTGGCCCGACTGCGTTGATAGACGCGGCAATGGAAGGAGGTGGAGAGGAGGATCCTCTATCGGGTCTGGCGAAGTAAAAATGGGTGACTCGGAAGAATTGATGGACGAGGGAAATGAAGCACGGCGAAGAGGGGTAAAAACCGAAGGTTCGTAGGCTGCTTTCTAGTGGACAGAAGCGAGATGGCGCCATACAAAGTGCTTGAGGTAACTCAATCTTGCGGGCTGGGCTTTGTCCTGTCGCCAATCGTTACCCTTGCCGTGAATTCCCCATCCAGCTGCAGCTGCGAGCCAGACGCTGTCCTCGCGCATACTCCTACCGGCTTCAATGTTGGCCTACCCAACTGGTCCCATGCACTCCGTCCAACCACCGTGATGTCCGAACCGGTGTCGAGCTGCATGCGCACCTTCTTGTTGCCGATCAGAAGGTTGACGAATTTCCTTGCTTGCGTCACCTTGCAGACGTTGATCGTAACAAACCGTGTCTCTACCGGAGTGCGCCTGTTCCATCTCTTGGATTTTCGCCGCTGGCGCCTACCGTTTTGTTGGTTGCAGAAACCCTCTCTATGGCCCGTTTTGTTACAGTCACGGCACTTATGTTGGGCATAAGAACAGTTTCTTGCCCAATGGGTACCTCCACACAACCAACAAGGCCCAGCCGGCTTGTTGCGAGTTTCTCGATACACGCCACGTTCTTGCCGCCATTTTCCTCCTTGATCTTGACCAGGCGACTGGTATCGTGGTCCTCTGGCCCTTAGCGCCAGGACGCGATCATTAGTTTTTGCTGCAATCATCGCGCTGTCGATTTTAAGACTCACGATCCGTTGACATTCCGCAGAAAGTTGCTCTAATGTAACGTCGTTTCGCTCCTCGATTCGAGACAGAAGTTCGCTCGTTCGCACTTCAGCGTCGGCTTCGTCTTTCAATCCGCAAACGAGCATTAAACATTTAAACTGCTCTTCGCTCAAACGAAACTAAGTCCTCGTTCCGCGACTTTGTAAGCTGCAAACAAGTGTATCGCTTACTAACGAGCGACTCTGCTTTTCCGAAAAGAGCTGTTAACCTTTTCGTAGTATCGACGAACGACAAGTCACGAGGGACACTCGGCAAGATAAAACTAGTGTACCGGGCGTACTCGGCGGGTCCCAGCTTGCGTATCCGCAAACGCACTTTAGCTGCATCGTCGAGGCAAACCATGCACCGAAAGTTACGTCCGATTCCGCCTCGTAACGAAACTCCGTGATGCTACTCGATAAAGCATCCATAATCACCTCGGGATTGCTGGGAACACTATTTGTCGGCTGGGAAGGCTGTGATGCGGATTTCGGCTGCTGCAGCAATTGGGCGAATAACTGATGCTGTTGTTGCATCTGCTGCTGCTGTTGTTGCATCTGCTGCTGCATCTGCTGCTGCTGTTGCTGCATTTGCTGCTGCATCATCTGCATCATTTGGGCCAGCATCGCAAAATCAAAATTCTGCCCAGGCGCTCCGGATGACGCGGCAAAATTATTCTGCAATGGCTGCGCGGATGCACTTTGCGATGGAGGCTGCGTCCATGACGCTTGGTTTTCGTTGGCGGGCTGCGCGGATGCGCTTTGCAATGGAGCCTGTGGCCATGGCACTTGGTTTTCGTTGGCGGGCTGCAAATGATGTTGCCCGGGAACAACACTACCAGAGCGGATCGCGGATGATCGACTCTCGTCCCCTTCCACTGGAAACTCGGATGCACCGCTTCCGTTAACGCTCATCCTTCGCCTTTTTGCCCGTGGACGCGGAATTTTGTCTTCACTGTGCACGCTCGTACCAAAAGTCTTGTGTCTTTAATGCACACGTTCACAAAAAGCGATTTTTTTTACTCGTCGCCACTTTTATGTTCTTTCACTTTTATGTTTATCAGTACACGTAAATTACATAATTATCCATAGACTATATTTACTAGAACGATCACGTACACTTTAAAAACAGAGGTCCTTGGCCTAAAACTTAACGGTACATAAAACAGACGCCACGCGCGGCTCGTCCGTGCCCGATCCTCTTCCGATCCCCAGCCGAAGTCAACTGGTCGACGGACGCTGCGCATTGACCCCGATGGATAGCAGGAACCCACATCAGCTTATAACGGCGAGTTATCAGTGAGTGGCCCAAAGCTTATCCATCAGGTCAGGTCCTATCACAACAATTCTGGTAAAATTTTCGGTAAAAGAGTTAATGAGACCCCGGACTAGATTCGGTAAAAGAGTAAATGAGGCCTCGGCCGCCATGTTTTCGATCGTGGCTACACCTCTCGTGGACGTTCAAACTGAATGTATGCAATTGGTGATACATTCATTCGTTAAATTCAACCTACGAGTATTTGAACCGTACCCGGTTGACAAAAATTCAAATATTTTGCAGCTGTCATGTAGTACCAGCAAGTTTTTCCATGGCAGATTGCTGGGATTCTTGCTGGAACTACATAGTACCAGCAACAATGTCAATTTCTGTCAACCGTGTAGAGTGTACCGTTAATTTCGGCTACGCAATCAACCTAGTAGTGCGGTATGAGGGGGGCCCACGGGCTCCCCTTATTTCTCAAAACTATAACAAACTCTCTTTTTCGGTAGACCCTCTAGCCTATTATAAATTCTACAATCGTTCGTCATGTCCCAAGTAACATTTTCAAGACCTATTAGACTTTAACAAGTTTTATCAATGTTTTAACATGGGTGTACCAAGTCCAATTGGTTTTATAGAGGTTTCTCAGCAGGCAAAATAGTTTTAATAATTTTGACATCCTTCAAACCTTTTGAGGATAGCTATAAAACCGCTCATTAAGTCTAAAATCTTAGTAGACTTGAAGAGTCTGTAAATACGCTGTTAAGTCCTTCTTAAAACCTTCTCTTAAAACCAATCAGTGATTTTTGGTCTAGAAAAGGTTTTAAGGGATGGTTTTGACAACGTTCTGTAGAGTGGGCCCTCTTACACTTAAAACGGGTTTATGAAGGTTTTATCACAGCCTTTAAGATATTTTACTCTTAAGATGAGACTTAATGATGAGCATGAACAACATCGTTAGAACCATGATAAAACTTAAAATGTTACTTGGGTTGGATAGGTTGTGTTTTCTTATTTTTTGGCCGTTTAAAGTGGGTTTTCGTTTCAAATATTCACCACAATTGGGTTTTCTCTACTTATTTATGACCCAAAACAAAAACAAACTAGCAACAAAATGACTTTTCAATAACATTCTTAATGCAATCTTAAGGATTCCCCCACCAGACTACGTTAAGTCTGTATGGT